>NC_053154.1:305461414-305761414 GCF_016835505.1 Polypterus senegalus
TGATCTGCATCTCACGCGGGGCTTCGGACATTTAAAAGTCCATGCTGCGGCTGTCCTTTTGTCTCACTGCCTTGTCTCTCTTCCCCCAGACATCCTCTGCTCCGGTCGGGACTCCCGAGCTGCCGCACCTCTTTGAGGAGGAAGATTTTGTGTTCTTTTAATCAAGAGGCGGTGCTGTGGCGACCGGTTCAACAGTGTGCCCACATCACACCTGAAGGAGACTTGTGTTTGTTCCACCAGAATTTTAATAAAGATTCTGTCTCTTGAAACCCCTGATTGGACCTTTGTGACCCAAGTGTGACAACACGTGCTTTTCCCATTGTCTTTAAACAAAACAGTGAATGGAAAGAGCTCTTTATATTGATTTTTGTATTCAAATAGGTGAAATTCTGGGAGGAGTCGAGGTGGGGCTTTAGGCTCATGCATGTGTGTTAACATTCACATTGATTTGGATTTTAAAAGGGAAAGTGCAAACAACATTGGTTATGCACAGTTTTATGCAACCGAATTTTATTGGTCTACACACATTTCCAGTTTCGTCCATTTGCCATGTTTTAGTGTGAATTCTACACAAGGCATTATAGATGATGCCCCGAGTCATGTCACTTGCAGAAATTCTAAAATGATTCTGCAATCATGGGGTGTATCAGTAAGGGGGATGAGACAGAGGAGAGGAGTCAGGTGGGGAAATGTGTTTCTTGGTGCAAAGAAAATTGTCTGTATCTTAAAATCAGCAAAACCAATGAACTGATTACAGACTTTTGCTACACCAAAGAGAGGGGTTCACTTGTACAAGTACTTGGGGGTCCACATTAATAAGAGTTTGGACTGATCTCGTAACATAAAGGAACTATATAAGAAAGGGCAGAGCAGGCTCTTCTTCCTTAACTCTTTAATGGTGGATGTCGACTTTTGTCAAAATTCAGGGGTAGAGGACGGTAATCAGCTGTAAACTGTGACAAAACTCACCGCTATGTTTTAGTTTGACTCTCTTTAAAGTTAGCTTTGTTTATTTGACTGAGATTTCCTGTGCATGTGTGAGTAGTGAAGAGCAAACAACCCCTCAAATGGAAACAACATCAGCTGAAATACAAAAGCGAATGCACACAACAAAATACTCTGTGGACGATGTTTTGTGTATCATATCGCTGAGTGGGACTCTGAGTTGTCAGATTTTGAAGTAAGCGATCTGGAGATTGAAGAAGAAAGTGAGTTACCAGCATAAGCTGATTGTGGTGCTGAACATGTCTGTGTAGCTAATGCACCTACGCCAATATTCACCTGGGAGGACCGCTTTTTACGATGACAAGAGGTACAAACCAGATTGCATCACACTGCGACTGCTAATGCTGTGCGTATTACTGCTGGTCATAGAGCTGCCCACGTGCAGCTGCTGCTGCCAGAGACACTGAACGGGCACTGACAGCAGCCACAGCATTATGTGTGATTTATGTGTGAAACCATTGCTTTGTGTGCTTTCAGAAAACTGGGAAAAATATTCAGCCCTCAAAGAGTTAAGAGACTGCACTCCTTTACTTTGGGAAGTGGCATCCTTCATATCTTCTGCAACTCTGTGATGGTCAGTGCAATTTTCCACACTATGGCGTTCTGGGCTGGTAACAGTTCAGGAGAGGCACACCAAATGAACAAGCTGATTAAAAGAGCAAGCTAAGTTATGGGATGCATTCTGGACCCCTAGAGGTCGTATAGGAGGAGAGAATTAAAAAAAAAAAAATAAGTGCCATTATGAACAATACTGCACATCCTCTCTCTGACACACAAACACAGGACTTTCAGCCAACAAATCAATCGGCATCAGTGTGTTAAGAATCGCTATGGTGGCTCCTTTACACCAACAGCAATACACCTGCTTAAAGCCGGACTGGGACTGCCAAGTCAAAAGTTTTCTTTCTTTTTAATTTTCTTGCTTTTTAGTCATTCTTGTGCGTTTTCAGACCATATTGTGTGTTTGCATATTTGTTTATTTACCTATTTATGTAATTATTTATTTAAAGAGCTTCTGTAAAAAGCCAAATTTCCATCTGGGTACAAATAAAGATCTATCTATCTAACTATCTAACTATCTATCTATCTATCTATCTATCTATCTGTCTATCTATTATATAGTGCCTTATCTATCTATCTATCATATAGTGCCTTATCTATCTATCTATCTATCTATCTATCTATCTATCTATCTATCTATCTATCTATCTATCTATCTATCTATCTATCTATCTATCATATAGTGCCTTATCTATCTATCTATCTATCTATCTATCTATCTATCTTATTGTCAATAAGGAGCAATTAAAAACAGTGAATGCAGCTGTTTAAGACTAAAATAAGCAATGAAGTGTTCAAAATCTTAACAAGCGAGAGAACTAAAATGAAGCAGAAAAATGTCACTTGAGCAATAAGTGTTTCATCGGCAATTGAAGATTTCTCATGAAGCAATTGGGTTGGAACAAAAACTTGCTACCACTGTGACCTTTCAGGACAAATGGTGCTCACTCCTGATTTAAAGGGTCTGAGTCTTCCATAGGTTGGCATGGTGGCACAGTGGGTAGCGCTGCTGCCTCGCAGTTAGGAGACCCGGGTTCGCTTCCCAGGTCCTCCCTGCATGGAGTTTGCATGTTCTCCCCGTGTCTGCGTGGGTTTCCTCCAGGTGCTCTGGTTTCTTCCCACATCCAAAGACATGCAGGTTAGGTGCATTGGCGATTCTAAATTGTCCCTAGTGTGTGCTTGGTGTGGGAGTGTGTATGTGTGTGTGCGCCCTGCCCGAGGTTTGTTTCCTGCCTTGTGCCCTGTGTTGGCTGGGTTTGGCTCCAGCAGACCCCCGTGACCCTGTAGTTAGGATATAGTGGGTTGGATAATGGATGGATGGAGTCTTACATGGCAAATCAATTAAATGAAGTTAATCTGGCAGAAGAAACTGGTCATTAGTTAAGAAAATGTTAAGAATGAAAACCTGTAGCCAGAGTTGGTCACCCCTGCTCCACAATATTTAAAGCCTCACCTTTACCACACAATACATTTATGTCTGCTATTATGAGTTATGACAATAACTTCTAAATTACTTCTCTCAAATTGTAATGATATTACTTATTACTTCTTGGAAAAATAGATCACATTAATAATGACTTTACTTTTACATTATTCTCCAAACTCATGCAAATATGTGCAAATTAGAAAGTAGGAGGATGACAACCACTTGTCCTTTCAGTATTTTAAAATAACTAATAACACTGAAAATGAAATGAGAATGTGAAGAAGTAAACGGCATGACTGATATTAGTATTGTGCAATTTCAAACATATTAACTAACACAGAGACACCTTTAGGTGATAAATAGAGTTTGTAACAAAAAATCAATTCAAATAATTATACATATTGTGAGCCTTCTCTTTTGAGACCCTCCCCAAAGGGACGACACACAGAAGCATCACTGCTGTGTCTGATTGGTGATGCAGGGAACATTATAACTTGTCCACTGACCTGGCCCTGGCCAGGCCCATTTGCTGTTTCTGTGTATCAGAGAGCGGTAGATCCCACTTCCATAAATAACCGTGCTGTTCCTGTTCCGAGCTGAATAAAGCTGGTTTTGCTAAAGTACTCAGACTCAGCCTCATCTTTGGGGTGCAAGAAATTGACTTACATGTTACAATATAAAGAAAAATGGACTTAACTACTCAAACACATGCAAGCATGGAGTTGGTAAATGGTAAAATGATTTTGACAAGAGAACAGTTGGATTGGGTGTGACCAGATGATGCCTGTACTGTTTATTGTATAACACAGTCTGTACGTCCATGTCTCTGTGTCTCTCCTGTCTCTGTGGTCTTTATGCTATCACAGAGGTGTATGATTATCAAAAAGGAAGCATTTACATTTTGTAATTAACTTGTGTTACATTCACTAACAACTAAGGGAAAGATTCAGTTACCTTACCTATACACAGATTTTTCCATTCATGTTTTCATGAGCATTAAAGAGATGTCTGGTTATATGTTACTTCCAGTAAACGATATGCTTTGGAATTGTCATCTGACCCCAATTGACATACATTATCATTACATGATCGCCCTTTAATACATTTATTGCATTTACATATTATTTACTTAGAAGTACACTTGCAATGCAAGTAATGGAATTCCAGTTGAGTCTATAAAGATGGTGTTATTACAAGAATGTAAACTGTAATACATTATATTAACATGTTACTTTGTAGTGGACTCTGTTACACTATTACAAAAGAGCATCAGCATCTAAAACTCAGCACATCATTCGAGCCAAGGCTAGAATGTCCATAAAAAAACAAAACCTGCTTGTAATTTAAATAAATGCATCCCAAGCCTATATTTCAATTTCACAATATTAAATTTAAATATTACAAACAACCATTCTATTTAAATGATTATAAGACACAGCATTCTATTACACCCCACATATATACTTTTTATTAGGTACACCTTGCTAGAACCAGATTGGATCCCCATTTCCCTTCAGAACTAATTCTTTGTGGCGCAGAGTCAATAAGGTGCTGGAAAACTTCCTTGGGGATTTTGGTTCATATTGACATGATAGCATCATCCAGTTGGTGCAGATTTGTGGGCTGCACGCCCATGATGCAAATCCCCCATTCCACCAGATCCTAAAGGTGCTCTAATTGGATTGAGATCTGGTTACTGTGGAGGCCATTTAAACACAGTGAACTCACTGTCATGCTCAAGAAACCAGTTTAAGATGATTTGAGCTTTGTGACATGGTGTGTCATCCTGCTGGAAGTAGCCATCAGAAGGTGGGTACACTGCTGTCATAAAGGAATGGACATGGTCAGCAACAAAACATAGGTAGGCTGTGGCATTTAAATGATGCTCAACTGGTACTAAGGGGTCCATAATGTGACAAGAAGATTTTCCCTCACCATTACACCACCACCACCAGCCTGAACTGTTGATACAAGGCAGGATGGAACCATGCTTTCATGTTGTTCTGCCCACAGCAGAAATTCAGACTCATCAAACCAGGCAACATTTTTCCAACCTTCTATTGTCCAATTTTAGTGAACCCATGTGAATTGTAGCCTTGGTTGCCTGTTCTAAGCAGACAGAAGTTGCACCCTGCTGCTGTAGCCCATCTACTTCAAGGCTCGATTTATTGTGTGATGCTCTTTTGCATATGTAATGAGTGTTTAATTTGAGTTTCTGTCGCCTTTCAAACAACTCCAGTCTGACCATTCTCCTCTGACCTTTGGTATCAACAAGGTATTTTTGCCCAGAGAACTGCCACTCATTGGAGATTTCCCATTTTTTGGACCATTCTCTGTAAACTCTTGAGATGGTTGTGGGTAAAAATCCTAGTGGAGCAGCAGTTTCTAAAATATTCAGGCCAGCCCGTCTGGCACCAACAACCATGCCACGTTCAAAGTCACTTCAATCACTCTTCTTTCCCATTCTGAAGCTTGGTTTGAACTTCAGCAGGTAATTTTGAGAATGTGTACATGTCAAAATGCATTGAGTTTCTGCCAGGTGATTGGCTGATTAGATATTTGTGTTAACAAGCAGTTGAACAGGTGTACCTAATAAAGTGGTTGCTGATTGTACACTATTTATGACTTGGAACATTATACACATCTGTTCATAATGCTGAACTGGGCTGAGTGGGGGTGTGAATAGATAAGCCCCATTTACAAATTGGGAGCCTCTCTGAGTGGCGCATCTCCAGACTGACTGCTAGTTTTTTTACATTATAATTTAGCTTAATAAACTTTTCTTGATTGCACTCTTAAAAAAATAAGACCTGACTCTACCTGGCCTGTTTAGACCGAAGCAGAAAGCTGCTACTGTTTGCCCCAGAGGACAATATGGCCTAGTGGTTAAGGAGTTGGGCTGGAAAATACCAATAGTGACCAATAAAGCCATTTTTTCTGAGTGCTGTACTAAAAATATAAAAACATTAAAACTAATAGAACATTTTTTTATGTTTTATAAATTTTGCTAACCTAGGTCGGGACCTGAGAGGGACACAATGCCACAGGTGGCTGAAAGCTGTCTGAGGGGGCAGATCACCTGGAGAAGCTGGCTATAAAAAGCAGCCCCCCTTAGCAGTGGATTGGGTGCAGACACAGCACTAAAAAGCCCTGTGATCGTGTCTCCCGGACGGCTACTAAACCACATCCACGTCTCGCCTTACATAACTTGTGCTGCTGCGATATAATTGTGACCCTAAACCGGTATGGTCTATGGCCAATTTGTCATCACAGCCAATACCTCCAGGCTGCCAGATGGAGCTCTCCCTTCAGCATGGAGGTGTCCCGGATGCCAGCAGGGAATCATGGACTATGGAGTTTTCCTTTACAAACCTGCTGGATACCCCAGGGGCCAAGAGAGGACGCTGCAGTGAGGCCCAGAGAGTCACATGTGCCCTATAACCCGGAAGTACATCACAGACAAAGTGACTGCGGAAGTGACGTGCTTCCGGGGTGAAGAAGGACTTTTTATCTGACCCGGAAGTAATAAGGGATCATGACCTGAAGGATCGTGGGAACACTTCCGGTTCAGGGGATATAAAAGACTAAGAAAGACACCAGAGCATCGAGCTGAGCTGGGTGATAGGAGGGCAAAGCGTCTGGGAGTTGGAGGAGTGTTTATTATTGTGATTATTGTGGAATTGAATGAGTATTGTGGAAGAGAGGGTGCTTTGTGCACTGTTGCAGAAGAATAAATTCAATATTTGGATTTTTACTTGGTGTATGGAATCTTGGACAGGGGTTCAAGGGAGCGATAGCGCCCCCCTATCTGCGACACTGGGTAGATTAAATTTACCCCTAGGCACATGCAGGATGTATATGTATACTTCTAACTTTTATTCAGTGCTTTTTAACTGGATGTGTCTGCACCGATTATGAAAACTGCATGGCAAAAAGGATGCCAGACACGCCAACATGTCACTACTCACATTCACTGGGTTTTGTGGTGTCAGAATGATGAACAAAGGGCTGAATATGATACAGCAGGTCATCAAAGTGTTACTTTTTAAACTAATGCAGGTATTTTTACTTCAAGAAAATAAGGATTGTGTTACGTTACATAACTAGTTACTTTAGTAAGTAAGCAAGGTTTTCTTTGATAGCAAAGTTAGCAAGAAAATGTGCATTTGTGTCTGAAAGAATGTTCAGTATGGGTGGCAATACTGTTACCTCAGTGAGATGTTGCCTTAAGCCAGATAAGATAAGTATTGTCACGCACGCGCGAGTAGGAGGCCGCGGACGGATTCGAACGCACCTGGGAACATATTCGCCGGCAGGGAATGGTGGGGTACTAACTTTCTCCCTCTGCTTTCTCATAGGAAAAAGGACCTTTCTCCGCCATAAGCCAGGTTTTGACCTCAGTGCGGCACTTCCGCCCTTCCTCCGCCATCTTGCCCTGACGTCACCAATCCCATCCTCCCTCACGGTCCTTCCCAGCATTCCTCCACTTCCGGCTCCTCCCCAATAAAATGGCCGCAGACGCCATGGTTCGGCGTCGCGTTATGGACTGTTTTGTTAATGATTTTTGACCAATTTAAAATACTGAATTCTGCACAATATACGGGGCTGGCGAACCCCAAACCTTTATGCTGTCTCCTCTTATATCTTTTACAGTATGTTAGTGATCCTTGCTGGGAATCTACCTAGCCAGTGAGGAGCATGATTGGCTTTGGTTGCAAATGACAAGAATATGGCCTATTTTATTTATTTTGCTTGCAGTACCTTATTTATTGGTTGTTATTTATATCTTATCTGCCCCATACAGTTTTTGCTTACAAAGCCTAAAAGGCAAACAGAAATGCAATTTTTATTTATATGTTCCAATCTTCAATGTCAATAGATAGCTCTGCTTCTTCATAAGGTGTACGTGTATTATTAAACTATTAGGCTTTGTAAGTGCCGTGGAGGACAGACTGGCATCCCAGCTGGAAAACAAAATGACTTCTTGCCTGGACAAAAGGATTTAAGGGATGGACCACTAAAAGCTTGAAGCTAGTAGTAGTGCCATCCCCCATATGTAGTTGGAAATGGTTCTCTCATCTTAATTTGGACACCCACAGGGGTTTATTGGAGTTAGAACCTGGAAGTGCAGCCCTATCCGGGTCCCTGGGTTCTGTTACAGGGTGCATAGTTCCCGGATGACCCAGAAGTGTTTCCAATAGGACGCATCATGGTACCAGAAGAATTCCCAGGTCCTGCTTAATATTGTTGGTGGTGCAGTGGGTAGCGCTGCTACCTCGCAGTTAGGAGACCCGGGTTTGCTTCCCGGGTTCCCCCTGCGTGGAGTTTACATGTTCTCCCCGGGTACTCCGGTGTTCTCCCACAGTCCAAAGACATGCAGGTTATGTGCATTGGTGATTCTAAATTGTCCCGAGTGTGTGCTTGGTTTGTGGATGTGTGTGTGTGTGTGTGCCCTGTGGTGGGCTGGCACCCTGCCCGAGATTTGTTGTTTGTTTCCTGCCTTGCACGCTGTGTTGGCTGAGATTGGCTCCGGCAGACCCCCATGATCCTGTAGTTAGGATATAGCAGGTTGGATAATGGATGGATGGACGCTTAAAATTGTCTCACCCCCTCACCTTAAGGAGTCAGAGTTGGGAGGCATCGAGCGACATTCACTGGTAGAGAGAAAGGAGAGAAAACAATCAGACGTGGCTTGAAATTTAATAATTATTGGCTGTAAGATACAGTGTGTAATAAAAAGTATTTAATTTGAACCCAGAACTTTGTTGATTATTACTGTGTGTGAGGTTTGGGGCTCGGTGGCACCCCTTACTGGTTACATTTTACTCGTTTATAGTGGCATAAAATAATAAATAAGACAGTTAAATTGTTAATCGCAATTACTTGTAATGATAATTAATTGTCAGCTAAAATGTTATGATTGTGACAGCCAAAGTTGACATGAGCCATAGAGCCAGAGTAATGTGCCAACTCTGCTCAAATATTGAAACCTGTGTACTAAACTAAACATTCCAGAGGTGTGCGTTTCGGGGTATTAGGTGACTTGGCTTAATAAAGATGAGTGACATCTGGGAGCTTAAATTACATCAATGGGTCACAACAAAATGCAGCATTAGCTCAGGTACAGGTATGTAACTGGACAGCAAAGATGGTAAATGTACACTATAGTGGTTTTATTCCAAAATAATGTTAAACAAGCCACAAGATTTCTTAGCATTGTCTTTAAATGCTGTATTCTTTATTGATAATAATATGAAAACATGATAGAAAAATTAAGAGAAATCCAGCTCATTTGATGAATTAAGAGAAATCCAGCTCATTTGATGACTTGCTGCTCATGGAATTGCATGAAAACATGAAACCAGACAACAGCGTATGCATTAAATAAGATTAGCGTTTTCAGATGAAATCTACAAAAAGGCATTGATTTCCAAAATTCACAGTTATGAATATGATTTTCCGAAAATTAAATAAGTGTAAGCAGGGCGATCTTGGCCTTTGTTAGCAACAGTCCTGCAGTATCCGTTGAATTGCAGTGTCCTCCACACTATCTGCCCTTGTGACGGTGTACTTTATGAATGATTCTAAATAAAAGACGGACTGATTGATTGATTTAATAAGAAGGGTTGATAATGTTAAGTTATGGGTGATTGAGCACAGTGCATCAATTACTGCATGATGAAGTGACTTATATCTTCTGACACTCTTCAATGGTTTATTGGCAGCAAAAAAGAATGATGAGTAGGGCTAGCTTGGGCTTTTCTGGCCATGAACACAATGATTACTGATCTCTCAACCACGTATTCAATGAAGAAATTGGCCTCTTTATTATTTATGTTATGATCTGGAAAGCAGCAGGAGTCAGAATGCTGAAATGTAAAAAAAAAAATAATAATAATAAGACCTGGAGATGGATGTCTTAACAGAAGTGAACAAGATAGAGTCTACTGTTGTTAAGAATAACCAAGCTTTGCCCAAAGACAAAAGATTGAAATGGACTGGGAGATGACAAAAGTACGCAGGGGTAAACATGAAAGGGAGAGCCATTTAAAGGAAGCCAATGGGTAAACCACAAAGACAAAAAGTACTACCACCATAAGTAACACCAAAACAAAACTGGGAAACTGAAGTCAAATGAACGAGAGTCCAACATAACTGCATACCGTGTCTCTAATTAAATTAAATAATAGAGAATGTTCAATTTGCTTTAACATCCAAAAACCTGGACACCGTGAGATGCATGCCATCATCTTAAATACCAAACACGCATTTCATCACTCGTTATGGCAAAGTCCCATTACATGCTTAGCAACATATAAGGAAACCACAAACAAGATGGCAGCATCTTATATGTGGATGAAAATTTTGGAATCTACAAAGTCTTTAGAATTTGGAACTGAGTTTTGTTTAAATTTCTTCTGTGCTATTCTGATGGTGTATGCGCCTCCCACAGGAGGGATTAGGTGGACTTTGTTTTCTTGTTTAGAATGAAATGCTAATCTGACATTATTAGAATTGCTTAATTTGGTTAAGTTTTATCAATTGGACTTTGTTTTAGCATTCTTGTTTGATTTGGTAAAGGTTTAACAATTGCATATTTATTTTTGCAAAAAGTTTTCATTATTCAAATTGTGTACTGTATACTGTAATTAAAACTCATTATTTTAACATGGCATTCTCATAGTTTCATTTTAGTTTAATCCTGATAGTCTGTATATGCATTTAATTATCATTATCATTCATGGTGGCTCCTCAATCCGTACTAACCCCTACTTTCTCTGCTGTTCTTTTTCCGGTTTTCTGTGATGTTGATCTGCACCACCACCACCTGATCAAAGCACCATGCAGTCCCTACATTGATGGATTAAAGGCCAGAGGTCCACATGACCGTCATCATCAAGTTCTTCCATGTGAAGCCTGACAACCCTGAGGACTGATTGAGATCATTTAAGTTTCATAGAATGCCTCGAGGGGTCTGGGCAGTCTTGTGGCCTCGGAACCCCTGCAGATTTTTTTTTTTTTGTTTGTTTGTTTTTTTTGTCTTCCATGGCCATCGGACCTTACTTTTACTCTATGTTAATTAGTATTGGCTGAAGTATTGAATGAGCATTAGTGGCTGAAGCCGCCAGCTGTGTAACGAGCACACTGGCAGTCCTCAAGTCTGGCAATCAGAACGTGACCAGACCAAAATGAAACCTGGAAATTGAAGTCAAATGAAAGCAGAGGTCCTAACATAACTAGAAAATCTGTCCCTAATTAGATTAAAATATGGAGAATTTTAAATTAATTTTAATATCTAAATACATGAATATCGTGTGATGCACACTATTATCTTAAATAGGTGCTATATAGCACCTATAAAGCAGTGTGAAGTTCATTCTCCCACACAGCAATGAACCTTAGGTTTAGGGTCAGTGTGAAAAGCAAAGCATTTCCTATGAAGCTTTCACGAAAAAGTCAATGAAATTCTAAAGTGTTCTTGGGCATATTTTTTTTTAGATTTCTCTAAAGTAGTTAGAGTAACATTAGGCAGGTGTTGGGCCAAGGCTATGGAGGATGGCATCGCATGCTTCACTAAAAACTTGAAAATTAAATCACTAAAAAATTGAGGATAGCCAAGGAAAAAAAAAACACACACACATCAAGCAGAGAAGTCACAAAGGTGACAGAAGAACGAAGAACACATCCTGTTTACTTGACGAGCTTCAGCTTCTTTATCACACTCCCTCAGCAAAAAGAACAGATGGCAAATAATATGTAATGGAAAGATTAAAGTAAATGTATTGCAGCTTTTAGCAGTTAACATAAACAAGTATACTTTAGCATAATGGAAATGTATTTTTAAAAGGGCCAACACAAAACATAAATGTGAGGGCTTGCTGTGGTAGAGAAGAAAGCAACCTGTGTCCAATATTCACTAACATAATAATGCAGCCCCTAATCAATGGAAGAGAGTTGCCAGCCGAGATCCAGGGTACTGAAAAGAAAAAAAAAAAGGGGTCTGTGTCACTTACTATTACTAAATGCCTGTCTGGCCCCTGGGCTGTTATACAGGGTGAGCCAAAATGAAGTACCACACTTCTCAAGGTCATTGTGCGAGTGGGTTGGGGCGAGGGTCCTTTGATAGGCGATCCCTTGTAGTTTTCAATTGGCAATGTGACTTGGTCCAATGCACACTGTGCTTTCGCTGTCAAAGCGTTCTTCGATAGCAACAAATCCATCATCACTATGCAACGAGCCCTCTGAACGCACTTCAGCATTCTTCCTAAAGGTGACGTCCCAAATCGGAAAACAATTCTTCAGTGAGTGGCTAAATTTAGACATATGGGTACAATATTGAACTGAAAATCTCCAGGTCATCCTCAGACTGTACGAATGCCTGAAAACATCCAAGGTGTAAGGGCATCAATTCTGCAGTCTCCTAGACATACAGCGCACAGACCTGTTTCTGCCTTAGGCATTTCCAACACGTCTTTGAGGAGGATTTTGCACTAGGACCTTCATTTCCATCAATACAAAATGATGGTTGTGCAGGAACTCACTGAGAGAGACTGGGAGAGCCGTAGAGAGTTGTGTGTGAACATTCTGCAAACCGTCCATTGAGAGTTCATCGTTATGTGCAGTGACGAGGCACATTTCATTTTGAATGATTGTGTAAATAAGTACAACTTTTGCAATTTGGTTCAAACCAACACTCATGAACTTCATCAGAGACTCCAGCACAGGGAGCGTGTTACAGTTTGGTGTGCCATTGCAGAATTTGGCATTGTAGGCCCTTACTTTTTTGTGGAAGTGGGAGTAATGGTCACTGTCACTTCAGAATATTACATGGAAATGCTAGAGAACTTTTTGCAGCCACAACTGGAAGAAATGAATGTGGTTGATGCCTGGTTTCAACAGGATGGAGCAACAGCTTAAACGGAGCGGAGATCCAAGCAAGTTTTGTGGGAGTTATGTATCTGGGGAAGCTGATCTCCCTGCGTGGTGATGTCGGGTGGCCTTCATATTCACCTGATCTCGCTCCGTGTGATTTCTTCTTGTGGGACTATCTCAAGTCGAAGGAATGCTAACACCGACCTCAAAATCTTGACGCCATCAAGGATGCTATTTGCTACGAAATCGCCACTATTCCTTTTGAAATGGCCGAACGAGACATGCAAGTGTTCAGAAATTGTCTCGAAGAGTGTATCGTTAAAGATTGTCACCACTTTGAAGACATCGTTTTTAAAACACTTGAAGACATAATTTTTAAAAACTTGTGTTGTGATGAAATTTATTGTATTTTGTAATGTTTTTGTAGAATAAACGTTTGAAATGTGGTACTTCTTTTTGGCTCATCCTGTATATGGTTTTGGGAAAGTATTGTTTAACTCAGTGTTCCCCAGCCTCGGTCCTGGGGGTACACTGTGGATGCAGGTTTTTGTTCCGACCAGATTCCTAATCAGTGACAACACCTGATAACACTTCAGACCCACTAATTAGTAAATAATGGATTAATTAAACAATTAGAACACCTGGAAAAGTAGAATGAAAATCAAGATGAAAATATTGTTAAAAAGAAAAAAATACATTATTCGCATATAACTGCTTGGTACATTTTTATATACTTTTTTATATACTTTTACTTACTTACTATATATATTTTTTTTTTTACCAAACTTAGTTTTCTAATTTTTATATTGTTCCCAAAACACAGAACTTGGGAAATAACACAGCACTTAATTAGCCCAGGAGTCCAATTAAAAACAGAAGCTGGTTGGAACAAAAACCTGCAGCCACAGGGGTGCCCCAGGACCGAGGTTGGGAAACACTGGTTTAACTGTTCTCACTGATGGGGTTTACAGCTGTTATGATTGTCATTTTTCTTTGAATTTGTTTTGTTTTTGGAATTGGATGCATGAAGCATGAATTTTTCACCAAAAGAATTTTAATTTGACATTTGATTTTCTCTAGAAGTGGTTTTGAAAAAGTTTAATTATTTTAGCATTAACTCCACAACATTATTTCATTTAGCACTAGATCCTCCATGCATACTTATACTAGGCTGCACCAAGTGGTGTCTGAGTCCTTTAACTCTCTCTAATGGCCCATCAGCCCAGCATCCTGATAACACATCCCTACTGCCCTACTTTTACAATTCACAGATAGTCTAATACAGCTTGAGTGAACATTAAAAAAAGTTGCACATAAAGATAATGTTTTAATATATTTTCACTTTAAATGTTGGCATGTTTTCAATTAAAAAAGAAAAGTAAAAAAAAAACTTCCTGGGATGAACTACCAAAAACTGCTCTTCACTGTTTAATAATGAAAAGCAAAAATAAAACATTTCAAATGAGCACATAAAATAATAAATTAAGTAAAAAATTATTTTTTTCTATATAAATAGATTATAAAAATTACAGCCATACTTACGTATTTAATGGAATTTGTAGGTAAGAGACAATGAGACATGAAGAACTGATTATAAAATTGTCCACACTCTGTCGGTGCTCCAGTTATTTCAATTAGATAAAAAACATGTCTAAATTCAATCAAAATTGTATTGCAAAGTTTTTGCACACTTGAAATACAAAGTAAACACTAGAATCAACTTGGCATGGGGAAAGAAGAACACTTGAGATGGTACATTGTGGATAGAGCAATTCGCAAGTGAAGTAGTTTGCTTTCAGAGTTTTCACAGACATGGCAGACACAACAATGCATGCTAATGTAAGAAAGAACAATAGGCTTTCTTAGTAAAAATGGAAAGACTGATGCAATATGGTAAGTGGCCATGAATGAGGTGTCTTTTAAAAAATATATGTTTTTTGAATACAGGTACTGTATACTGAAATATGGTTGCAAGCAAATTTATATATATCATGTGTGTGCATCTGCGGATCACTCTCCGGGCTCCTCTGAGGTATGTACTACCACACCATGGTTGAGAGGGGACGCTGGGGCTAACCTTCTCCTAACTCTAGTTCACCATCAGCACAGAGAAGATGTTCAGCTACTGACTCTGCCCCTTCCGGTCCCCAGCCTATAAATCCCGCAGCCACTAGAAGGAGGATTTCCTTTTTGAACAGAATGAACTGCAGTATGGAGCTCCTATGTGGTGACTTTACTACCAGGCCCGAAGGCTTTTCTTTTAATTTTCATTTTGGAATTTACTTTTAAGGTTATGCCCTTACATTTATTTCTGGGTATTGCAATCCTTTTACTTGACCACATATACTTTTTTAGCTAACTAAAATAACAGGATCACCAACAGTTTTTAGAATTGTACTGAAAAAATGAGTGATTCTAAGTGATATTTTTACTTTGATTATTGTAATGTAGTCTGGAGGAGGGAGAGGGAGAGCAGTTCACATTTGGGTAGGAACATAGTGTTACAATAACCTTGACAATGGCAGCTAGATTGCATTTTTTGAAGTGAAAAGAATACTGTATGTAAATTCAGTCAAGTGCGAACAAGAGGAGAAAGACAGCAGTTCACACCTGGGAACCATTATTCAATGGTGTCACTTCTGGAGATAATGGGTGGTCTTTCTTGTAATAAATAAATAAATAATCGCATCATCAAACACATTGTTAAACAAAATTTTCATAACAATCTCCACATTTACAGTTGAAAAGTCATGGAGGGACAGGAGTGTGACGTGCACAAAATGATTAAGGAATTAAATACACAATTACCAATTGGCATCAGCTGTGGCACTTATGTTGTTAGCAGCTGCTGACATAATCACCTTAAAAATAACAGTGCCCATAACTAAAGAAATTTTAACCAAAATCCGTTGCACAGTTGCATGTGGGTCCTAATTTGTAATCCTGAGATGGTTCATCGTGTGGTGGGTGCGGCAGAGCGCTGTACCAGTGAACACTCCCAACCTCTCTGTCTCTCTCTCAAAGTGTATGACAAACTACATCCCTGGAATGACTGTAAAAAGGTCAGTGCATACATTTAGATAGAAGCAAATCCAACAGAGTGTAATTGCAGACCACAGTACCTATGAGGTCAGTCACGTAATGCCCCAACATCACAAAACACCCTCAATGTCAGTCACGTAACACTCATCGCATTAGACTATGATGAAAATTAGGGCCCCGTGACACTATGGTTAAGATTAGGGCTGTAGGAGGTTATCTGAGTCAAAGGGAGTTTTGTGACTGACGTTGTAGGCATTACCTGATCGATGTCATAGGTATTGCAAGCTGCAGCTAGACCCTTCTCAGCAAATCTCTGATGTGAAATTTTTCCAGTATTAAAACTAAGATTTGGGTATTAGGAACTTTGGTTTTCGGCTAGTGTTTTGGAACCTGATTACAAATCAATTTGACTGAACTTCCATTTGTAGTTAGCATTTTGGAACTTGATGACGGATCAGTCTGAGTTTTTCGGTCTGACTTTGGCTTGATCTCATCCCTTAAACCTTTTCATTACAATCTTTACTGTCTGGCTTTGAGTCAGTATGAGAGCTCTATTACATTGTACTGCAGGAGATCTGTATCACTAAATATTGAACACTTTGTAAGACCGTAATTAAATGATATTTGGGTTCTTGTCTGTTGTTATCTCCTTCTGGCTACTGTGATGAATACATATTCAAAATGGAGATGGGGGGTGCCTAAAAGTAAATAGAAAAAAAGTGCACATTTAGGGTATGGCTATGGAGCCTGAAGGTTGCATCTATGAAGGCACCATGGTGTGGAGAAAAACCTCACAAAATAGCAGCGTACTGATGTCACCATCATAATGTTAAAAATAATTCAGAAGTGTAAAGACATCAGCTGCAAAATAAATTCTTTGTGGCAATAACAATTATAAAGCTGTTCATTATTAAATGCAATTGACTTAATCAGACTTACATGTGTCTTAATGAAAATTAAAGTGTCATGTCAGTACAGCACCTGGAGTTTGCACGTTTCTTCCATTCCCATGTGGGTTTCTTGCCACATCCTTGATATATAAATAGGCTAAGTAGTGTCTCAGATTTGGCTCGGGGTTATGTGCTTTAATGTGTCTTTGTCCTGTGGTTCATGTCTTTCACACAAAAGGCCAAATTTAATTTGCCAAAACTCACAACCAGAAAAAATGGGATCAGAAAATGGAAGGACAGATAAAGGCACATACAGGGCAGTCTACAACTGATATCACTGAGCTGACTCCCGTAAAGATTTGTGCTTTGAGTTACAACAGTTTTATAAGACTATCCAGGCATCAATCAGGCAAAGCTTTCATGATGATTGACATGAAGGCCTAGGGGGGTACAATTTCGCCCATCTGGATAAATACCAGCTGTGCCTAGTGATTGATGGAGACAACTCGTGCATTTCACATCATAAAATATCTGACCAGGTGAAGGGCACAGTTCAATAGGCCTGTAATTTATTATCTAAAATATAAGTTGTAGAAGAAAAACATGTGATATTGAAATGAGCCCAAAACTTTAAGTGCAGTTCTTCCTAACTGGAGAGGTCTCATCTGAGGCCAAGTGCTTTTTTATTGGTATCCAATACAAGTTTATAAGGCATTCTGAAACTTGGAAGTGCCCATATATGCAAAAATATTTAGGTAAATAGGCAGTAATCTAATTAAGTTTATTGGTCATATGCTGTCTCTTGCACACAATTCCTTGTTCTCACCAATGTTTTCTTGCAACAAGGCATACAAAAATTTACTTTAAATAATAATAATAATAATAATAATAATAATAATAATAATAATAATAATAATAATAATGCTCTAATTTGCATACATAAATTTACTTTAAATAATAATAATAATAATAATAATAATAATAATGCTCTAATATCAAACACTCCCTTGATGTTTTGCTTATATTCTCCTAACAGTGTAAAGAGTGATATTAAACTCAAATATCACTGTCACAATTCTTCAGGGTCACCAGCCTGAAAAGTAGTCTTCTTTTGGCTTTTCTACACTTCTCTAATCTTTAAATAAAAGCTCTTGAGAAACATGTGATGGCCACTGGTACAGTGTGTTGCCACACCCACCACACACAGGATCCCAGTTGGAAACCCCCCAGGCAGACACATGGTCCAGTCCCAGCCTCTGGAAATGACCCCGTAATCTGATGCAGTCAGATGTTATGTGGGCGCCCCCTTGGCCTGGTCCAGCCACTCGGATCCCCAACAGTGAGTATTCTGAGAGCTGAATCACTCAACGGGGAAACACACCACATGGCCGTAGTAATGTGCCTCATTCAGGAATCCATGAGCAACATCTCATTCGACACAAAGTCAAACAAGTGGTACCCAAGGATTCTCTAGAGAGACACTGTACCAAAGGATTCCAGTCTTCATCTCAGGTCACTAGCATCCATGTCTCACAACCATATAGCATGATTGTATATATATATATATATAGTGCTTTTAGACAACACACCTATATATTAATTAGCAGTGTTGGCCAAGTGGGTATCGTGTTGGACTTTTTAACAAAAAGTCGACGGTTCAAGACTAATGTAGACTAATTTAAAAAACATATATAAATTTGATTAACTAATATTGAAGTTTTATCAAATTACATTGCAGCATGAGAGTTAAGCAGCATTGATTAAGTGGTTAGTGTGTTGGATGTTCAATCAAATGGTTGAATGTTCATGACTAATGTACACAAACTATTTTTTTTTTTAATTATACAGATTTTTCATCGTTTATATACAAATTTGGCGAAATACTTTTTTCAGTTATTTGGCAATATTGGCTCAGTGGATAAAGTGTTGGGCTTTTCTAAGAATGATTGAAGGTTCAGTTCTCCTGTACACAAATGCACATTTCCAGTACTTCACACGTGTAAGGTTTAGGATGGTTAGAATTTTCAGAAATGAGAAACGAACATGGATGAATGTTACGTTTTACTTTAAGATCGTAGGTTCGCTTCCACTCTATCACTAATGTAATTTCAAGGATTTTGTAAAGTGCTGAGGACTGTGTTCAATTAAAATACATAGATTTGTAAAAGTGAAATTTCTAACTAGCTTAACTATGGAAAGAAAATGGGGTATAAAAGCTGATTAAAGTATGTAGGATATTGGTTAAGATTGGAGAAATGTTTAAATTGTAAGAGTTTTTCTTTTTTAATCATTTAAGGAATCTATGTATTTTAATCTAATTAGATTAATTCTTTTTTGGGTGCCAAATGATTTTATTTTTAGCCACATATGACCAACATAATCCGAGGTACAAAAATAAAAATGTACTTTTTAGTGCATTTTTGGATAAAATCACGTCACTTAAAAATCTTTATATACTGTATATATATATATATATATATATATATATATATATATATATATATATATATATATATATATATATACTAGCAGACCTCGTGCGCTTTGCTGAAGTCGCTGTAGTTGGAATAATTATGTATCTACATGCGACTTATAGAGCTTCTTTATATACAACATTTTTGGTTTGTCCTCCTGGAGCCAAAATATATACATTTTCTCTATGAATAATTCGTGAACATGCTACATAAAAAATAGAAACGGGAAAAACGGCAACACCACCAGGAACAACAGTAAATGAGATAAAGTAAAAGTCTACCAAACACTAAATGAGATAAAGTAAAAAAGGGCAACACCACCGGGAACAACAGTAAAAAAACAACAGCAAATGAGATAAAGTAAAAGTCTACTAAACACTAAAGTACAAAAACGAAGTAGAAAGTAACAGTAAACCGCAACACCACCGGGAACACCGGCACACCACGTCTACTAAACACTAAGAAACACTAAGTAAAAACACTAAAGGAGAAAATACTATTCAGTAAGTACTGCATCTAGTAAACAGTAAATCAGTAAATGAGAGAGGACTAAACACTAAGGAAAAAGAACGGCAAGACTGCGTCAGCTGAGTAGCTCAGCTCGGAGAGAAATGAAGTGAATGAAATGACATGAATGGGAGGGGAGATGATCACGTGACTCCCCCACCCGCCTTAACTCTCCATCCCTCCACAAACACACAAACACAGTCTCTTGGATCCCAACTCTCCTTTATATGTATAGATAGGAAGAAAATTAAACCTTTTTAAACTGATGGAAAATATACCAATAATTAAGGATCTCTTTGCATACCACATTGTGAGTTTGGCCCTCCGGTTGTAATATGACCAAGCTGTGCGCTGAGCTTACTCTTGAGCATGCAACGTACAGTTGGCCATTTGAACAGTAATCTTGTTTCAAATCTCACAGCTTGGATTGCTGCTGTTATAATCGGTTTGAGTTTCATGGTTTGTTTCAGTTACAACAGTATTTGTAGGACTTGTGTTGAAGTGACATTTGGCATCTGTCAAGCGTTGTAAGTATACAACCGGTTTCATCGATAACTTCACATCCAGCTTTTAAGAGTTTAAACATCAAGGTGTCCACTAATGAAATCGTCATCTGTCAATCTAAGATGTTTAAGAGGCATTAGCGGTTGTCGAAAGGGGTAAAATATTTGGCCATTTCGGTACACTTGAAAGCGACAACCGAACAATTCAGCGGCAGCCATCAACTCACATGCAGATGCATAGGTGAACGGCTTAAGCATTTCACTCTTCTAGTGCTCTTGTGTAGTATAATTATCTCCTGTACCGTCATCAGTCCACACCTTGAACCTGTCCCAGTCATTCAATACATAAGGCACAATGTTCCTCCGGATATCAAGAGTGAGCCTGATATGGCCGTGCAATATGTAACAAAAAGAATGGAAAAGGCAGGCGCCATCTCCAGGCATGGAAACCACTCGTTAAGTGACAGTTCTTTGATCGATGGTGATCACCTCGATAGACATGTTAATGGGGGTACGGTTGGAATGATAAAGGAAATGGGTACCTGAACAATATAAAGTAAGTCTAAAATACCTAAACAATAACTATAATCGTAATAAATGAACAATAAAACAGCGGAGAAGCCGTGGATTAAATAAAAAGGCTGTAGTTATCAGCAGGGAGACGTGAATCCAATGGCGAAGCAAGGAAGGGAATGTAGAGACTGGAGCGACGGATGGCCTTATATAGGCAGGCAGCCAACAACGTGGGAGGCGCTGGGATGGGGGACCCAACGCCGCCTCACACGGTGATTGAGCTGCAAGCTATGGACGTATATATGTACGTAAGTAGGATTCAGTTAGCGTTGGGAACCCGCGTACCAAATTTCTTGAAGATGGGTCCATAAGTAACAAAGACCATTGAAAAGTTCAATATTGCGGCCGACAGTGGCATCATACCAATGAAATAAGTACCAAATCTCAGCCTTCTACCTACACGGGAAGTTGGAGAATCAGTGACATTGGAAAGTTCAATATGGAGCCTGACAGTGGCAAAATAAGTATGTACATTGGTTTCGGTTAGCGCAGGGAAGCCGCCTACTAAATTTTATGAAGATGGGGCCATGAATAAGAAAGTTCAACATGGCGGACGTTGTTGACTGTTATGACCGTTACATGTAGAATTTTTAAATGAAACCTGCTTAACTTTTGTAAGTAAGCTGTAAGGAATGACCCTGCCAAATTTCAGCCTTCTACCTGCACGGGAAGTTGGAGAATTAGTGGCATTGGAAACTTCAATATGGCGGCCGACAGTGGCATCATACCACTGAAATAAGTACGTACATCGGTTTACGTTAGCGCTGGAAGGCCACCTAACAAATTTCATGAAGATGGGGCCATAAATAAGGAAGTTCAACATGGCGAACGTTGTCAACCGTTATGACCATTACGTGTAGAATTTCTAAATGAAACCTGCTTAACTTTTGTAAGTAAGCTGTAAGGAATGAGCCTGCCAAATTTCAGCCTTCTACCTGCACGGGAAGTTGGAGAATTAGTGACGTTGGAAAGTTCAATATGGCGGTTGACAGTGGCGTCATACCACCGAAATAAGTACGTACATTGGTTTCGGTTAGCGCAGGGAAGCCGCCTACCAAATTTTGTGAAATTGGGGCCATGAATAAGAAAGTTCAACATGGCAGACGTTGTTGACCGTTATGACCATTACGCGTACAATTTTGAAATGAAACCTGCTTAACTTTTGTAAGTAAGCTGTAAGGAATGAGCCTGTCAAATTTCAGCCTTCTATCTACACCGGAAGTTGGAAAATTAGTGACATTGGAAAATTCAATATGGCGGCCGACAGTGGCATCATACCACTGAAATAAATACATACATTGGTTTTGATTAGCGCAGGAAGGCCACCTAGTGAGTGAGTCAGTGAGGACTTTGCCTTTTATTAGTATAGATATACACACAGTTGTGCTTGAAAGTTTGTGAACCCTTTAGAATTTTCTATATTTCTGCATAAATATGATGTAAAACATCATCAGATTTTCACTCAAGCCCTAAAAGTAGATAAAGAGAAACCAGTTAAACAAATGAGACAAAAATATTATACTTGGTCATTTATTTATTGAGGAAAATGGTTGAATATTACATATTTGTGAGTGGCAAAAGTATGTGAACCTTTAGGATTAGCAGTTAGAAGACGAAATTAGAGTCAGGTGTTTTCAATCAATGGGATGACAATCAGGCTGAGTGGGCACCCTGTGTCATTTAAAGAACAGGGATCTATCAAAGTCTGCTCTTCATAACACATCTTTGTGGAAGTGTATCACGGCGCAAACAAAGGACACTTCAGAAAAAGAGTTGTTGATGCTCATCAGGCTGGAAAAGGTTACAAAACCATCTCTAAAGAGTTTGGACTCCACCAATCCACAGTCAGACAGATTGTGTACAAATGGAGGAAATTCAAGACCATTGTTACCCTCCCCAGGAATGGTCAACCAACAAAGATCACTTCAAGAGCAAAGCGAGGTCACAAAGGACCCCAGGGTAACTTCTAAGCAACTGAAGGCCTCTCTCACATTGGCTAATGTTCATGTTTATCAGTCCACCATCAGGAAAACACTGAACAACAATGGTGTGCATGGCAGGGTTGCAAGGAGAAAGCGCTGAGTCTCAAGAGAAGGTGGGTCATGCAGCAAGACAACGACCTTAAGCACACAAGTTGTTCTACCAAAGAATGGTTAAAGAAGAATACAGTTAATGTTTTGGAATGGCCAAGTCAAAGTCCTGACCTTAATCCAATCGAAATGTTGTGGAAGGACCTGAAGCGAGCAGTTAATGTGAGGAAACCCACCAACATCCCAGAGTTGAAGCTGTTCTGTACGGAGGAATGGGCTAAAATTCCTCCAAGCTGGTGTGCAGGAATGATCAAAAGTTACCGGAAATGTTTAGTTGCAGTTATTGCTGCAAAGGGGGGTCACACCAGATACTGAAAGCAAAGGTCCAAATACTTTTGCCACTCACAGATATGTAATATTCGATCATTTTCCTTAATAAATAAATGACCAAGTTTAATATTTTTGTCTCATTTGTTTAACTGGTTTCTCTTTATCAACTTCTAGGACTTGAGTGAAAATCTGATAATGTTTTAGGTCATATTTATGCAGAAATATAGAAAATTCTAAAGGGTTCACAAACTTTCAAGCACAACTGTATAAATATTTTAACACCTCTAATTTATATAAATAAGATGACTGATTTAAATAATTATGAGATTCCAACAGGATAAATGTTCAGTGAGTAAATAAAGGAGAATTCAAAGGAATTACGTAATAGGTAAGAGTGGCATCCATATACTTTATACATGAATGTGAACAGGCAGCATTGTAATTAAGAGTTATTAGCCACATGTTTTGTCTTGCTGACAGTCTTCTTGCTTAGACCAATATGTTCTATTAGCAAAATGAATGATTGGGCTTATTATGAAATCCCAATAGGATAATCATTTTATAACTCACTTAGGAAAGTCCAAGCACAAGTACCCTGCCTGGAATGCTTATGAGCAATTAAATGTATTGCTACATTGAGTGTTTCAAAAGAATAACTAAGACAGTCATCTATTTTTTTCCATGAGCCCTCTTAAGTCGCGTCAATTGATTCTTATCTCTCCTAAGAATTCGACCGCGTTGTGTATGCACAAATTTCTGTGTATAAAATGATTAGCATGAAAAGGGAAACAGAAAGTACAGTAACAGGCAGACGTGGCATCCACATATACACAAATATCTAAGTATTATTAATCATTACTGGCAATCCACTTGTTCATATCTATATTTTCTAGTAACAAAATGACTGATTGAGATAATTACGAGAAACCACTAGGATAATTGTTTAATGAGTGACTTTAGGGGGG
This sequence comes from Polypterus senegalus, assembly GCF_016835505.1. Taxonomy (NCBI): domain Eukaryota; kingdom Metazoa; phylum Chordata; class Cladistia; order Polypteriformes; family Polypteridae; genus Polypterus; species Polypterus senegalus. The sequence continues at coordinate 305,485,594 of NC_053154.1, forward strand.
ACATCCTGTACTTGCAGTCAGTGAATAGCTCTATATAAAAATAGACTGAACTGAGCGAAGGTAAAATCAATATTGTGATGTATCCATGGCTTTGACGGCTTTGATCCACTATTTTACTTCTGAAATTTTTGTAGTTTGATTTCAATATTTTTATTAATTTTAATTTTATTTTGGCAAAGCCATTCTTTTTGTATGTTTTAATCTATTTTATATGTTTGCCTCCATATTGTTACACCCATGATGTCCTCTCATTCTGCTCATAAAAGATGGCTGCACACACCTTCAGCCATCCAAGTTCAGTATTGAAGGCAAAATAATAAATGAAAAATAATCAAGACAGAATATTTTGCTATGGACTATCTATAAACAATGGCTTAGTGTTTTGCCTTTAATCGTTGCCTCTGAAGGTCCCTTTGGTATTTTTTTGAGTTTGGTTAGTTTACCTGACCAGGATTCTGTTCGGCCCTTTGAGCTCCTTCTAGCTACTGATCTCTTTCCTGTTACTCCTAATCACTTCTGTTAGGTGATCATTACATGTACAGTACATGCTGAAATATTTAAGTATTCAAACGGTTTTCTGACTAAATATTGTTGAGCAGATGCTGTATCTTGCAAACACTCCTCTTGCTTTCATTCTCTGTGTATTTTGTTATAGAGTCAAATGTAATGATTATTTAATAAGTGACTTTAGGAGAGTCTGAAGAAATGAAATTCCAGTCAACAGTATTATTTACATATGCAGAAATAAACTGAGGGTTCTTTTCAGGAGTCATTAGCCATATGTTGTCTCTTGCTGACAATTACCTTGTTTAAGCCAATACTTTCTAATATTAAAATGACTGATTGAGATAATTATGAAATTGCAGTGGCTTACATGTTTAATGACTGATTTTAGCGTACTGCATCCGAGAAAGACAGTAAAATAATTTATGAACTGAGAGAAAAGTGAACTCAAAAGACAAGCCAAGGTCGGATAACCAAAGTCAACCCTATTCTACCAACACACTGGAAATGTTTTCAAAAATCAGAACCAAGAGCAAGAGATCATTAATCAAGAAGACAAAAAATATTCTTTCATCAAAACCAAAATGCCATAAAAAATTCAAAGTCAAAAGGTTCTGTTGACAAGGAAAAATCTAAAGCAACGGCCAATCAGACAATGATTCAAGGCTTATCCATTAAACATGGCTGCTCAAGCCAAACTTTAAACTCTTGACCTAACAAGGTCTGTGAATACGCCCCTAGTAAATGGAGGGCACATCATGGCAATGGGATCCATGAGATGACGACACCTGAGAAAAAAGTTTTAAGGTGCAAAAAAACAAAACAACAAACCTTAGTTTTGGAATCTCTGTGTGTCAAAACTATATCATCAATACATAATTAGTAGAAACTCAAATTTGCAAAATCAATTTTTGAAAATCAGAGATCACAACATTTAAAAGAGTTTCCATCCATCCATCCATCCATTATCCAACCCGCTATATCCTAACTACAGGGTCACAAGGGTCTGCTGGAGCCAATCCCAGCCAACACAGGGCACAAGGCAGGAAACAAATGCCGGGCAGGGCGCCAGCCCACCGCAGCTTTAGAAGAGTTTGACGAAATAAAACACCAGGCAACAATGCCATCCCTACTATGTTCATATATATTATGAGTGGTGGGGTGCTCCAGCCACCCTAACCTGACACAAGCAGACACCAGGCACAAGTTTAAGCACCCAGCGCACGTTTATTTACACAGGGAGCACTTTTCTCTCGCTCCTCACAACAACACAGTACACAAGCACCAAATGGCACCACAGTACTTTGTCTCTTTCTTTTTCTTCCTTGGTTCCTCTCTCTCTCTCTCTCTCTCTCTCCTTCTGGCAAGCTTCCTCCTGACTCCGGCTCCCAGAGTAGTGGCAATGTGACGATGCGGGTCCCACTCCATGCTCCCTTCTTCCCTTTCTGGAGCCTCTTGAACCCGACAGCATTGACAATGTAAGCGGATGAACTGATCTGATGGGGACAAATCAAACTGAGCAAGGGGATGGCGCAAAATGGTGCAAGTGCTTTTATTAAAAATATTCAAACTAAACACTCAAGAAATACATAAATAAATAATCCATAAAAAGGTAAAAAATCCTTGTGTTTAAAGCCAAGCTAAAATGAGACTAAAAACCTGCAACCATCATTGGGGCCAATCAGCTAAGCACAGCTACTTCCATGTCTCTCCACTTCCCCCAAGGCTTGCTCAGCTGGAGAGACTTCAGCCACCGCCATCCAGACCATCTTCCTTCTCGCACATGCAGTCGTCCCTTGGGTCCCAAGGAAGGACACTTCCTCGACCGACTTGTGAGATGTTAACAGTATACAGTGGTCAGTACCTATCAAAAGTGGTCCAAGGAGGGACAACTGGGGAAACAATGACAGGGTCATGGGCGCCCAAGGCTCATGAATGCGTGTGGGAAGTGAAGGCTAGCCCATCTTGTCCCATCACACAGAAGCACTACTGTAGCACAAATGCTTGAAAACAAAACGTTGGACATGAGAAAAAGTGTCACAACACACAGTGCATTACAGCTTATGTCTTACTGAGCTGTGTAGCCGCACACCAGTCACAGTGCCTGTGCTGATTCCTGTCCACCAGAGAAAGTGCATAAAATGCGCTCATAAGCTTCAGAAGTGGACCACGGAACAGTGGAAGAAGGTGGCTTGGTCTGATAAGTCATGTTTTAATTGAAATCATGTACTGTAGTTTCCTGGGTGCTTGTGCATCACTTACCTGGAGAAGAGATGGCAGCAGGATGAACTATTGGATGAAGGCCAACCCAGCAATGGTAGCATGATGCTCTATGTAATGTACTGCTGGGAAACCTTGCATCATGGCATTCATGTGAATGTTATTTTGGCATCTACCACCTACCTAAAGATGGTTGCAGATCTCATACACCCCCTTCATGGCAATAATTTACAACGCAACAATGTATTTCATATCTAGTTAGCCAAAACATTTTTGAATCCAACCTATAGTATGCAAATCTAGAGATGAGAAGATATTTTCAATCAAACAAAACCATGGCTACAATGACTGCATTTGTTTGAAGCAAAAAAAAAAAGCTGCAGTTGTTGTAAGGACAGGCGAACACATCAAGTTGTGCTTTAAGGGACTGCTCAAAAGTGCAGCCTTCAGTTCAGCTCAGTAGTAGACCAAGACACTAATCAGTAAATAATAGTATAATCCGCTGTCAAGTCTTACCCAATGTGCTCCGTCAATTCTCCTGGCTAATGGATCACATGAAAAGGCAATGAAAGAAATTATTACAAAGAAAGAAAACGAGAGCAGTAATCGTGCCAAAATTTAAATACAGTTAATCATAATGTTCTCAAATGTGATTCTAAACAGAATGACGAGGCATGTTAGGGGTCTATGGCAGTAGGCAGGTTTTTAAATAAAAACAGTGTGTCTTGGGCTCTGTGAGCATGTGTGGCTGTGCAGCTGTGTGACCGCAACGTGTCGAGTTGTCCCATATTGTCACTTTGCAGGTCCTAATTAAGGCAACACACACAATGGAGTACAAATACAGAGCCTAAGTAGAAAGAAAGAAAGAAAGAAAGAAAGAAAGAAAGAAAGAAAGAAAGAAAGAAAGAAAAGAAAGAAAGAAAGAAAGAAAGAATCAGTATTGTGGCAGAGCCAGAGCTGTAAATAGGAGGCAAGCGTTTGGGGCTGACATCCCATATAGAGCGAGCGGACAGCACCCATGGCAAACAGTCTCTCCAGCTCTCTGGGTGCTCAACAGATATCAACACAGAGATACCAGAGACGCCAAGGAGTGGCCATGGCAGAAGGCAGCAGGGTTCATAGGAACCTCATGGATGCTGATGGATGGCAGTAGGGACAAGAACCAGTTATTACTATCTATCTATCTATCTATCTATCTATCTATCTATCTATCTATCTATCTATCTATCTATCTATCTATTGTTTACTTTAGTATGCTTGCTGGAGGTTGTCCCCACTTGCTAAATAGGCCTTGAATGGTGAGCAGAGGAAACGTTTATTGATTAGGATGAACTACCAAAAGTCTTGGTTTTTATGCTGACTGTATTTTAACCTTAGCTTCTTACCTATTTATGAGGTTATGTATTCATTGAATTTTAACCCTCACGGGAACAATGTTTTTTATTGGATTATTTATTTATGTATTTGAAAGACAGTAATGCACTTTGTTTTGGATGTTCTGCTTGAAAAAAAACATAACATTATGTAGTAATTAAATTAACGATTTAGATAATTATAAGTCTCTAATAGAATCATTTTGTATTGAGTGTCTTTAGGAAAATTGGAGGCCATCTGTAAACAACTGAAGAAGGAATTATTGAGATCCCTATCCTGACTATATAGGGAGACACACCCGCTCACATATACAGTGTAGATACCAGGAAGGAAGGACAGGATCCCTGGCCTCATGTCCAGTAAGGTGGGTGTAATGGAAGGAGCGGGCAAATGAGCCCAGTGAGAGCAGCTCATGCCCCAACATAACAGGTGGCAGTGTTCCTCAGGGTTGGACTACTTTAGGGCACCCACAGGGTGGCATGAGAGTTGGAGTTCAGAGACAGAGCCCTATTAGGGTCTTTGGCAAGTGTCAGAGGATGCTGCCGGGGGGAAGGGGGGACGCCCCCCAGAAGTGCTTCTGAGGACTGAGACAAGAAGTCAGAAGCAGCTCTTGGCTCGCTGCCTCACTTAGACTGAGTAAGAGTCAGGAGGCAGCTGGCAGCACTGAACTGGAGGTGAAAAGAGACCAGTAGCTTTACAGTTTAGATGGTTTTTGGGCTGTGTTTCATTGCTTGTGTTTGTGTTAGATTACAAAATCCATTATTTGAACTCGTAACTGTGTTGGGCATTATCGGGTCTGGGGTTTGGGGCTCCAACTGGTTACAACAGTAACACAGCTTTACTAGCATTGTTCACTATACTGCATTCCAATACGTTCATTTTAGTGAGTTGTTACGTTCCTTTCTTTCCAACCAATAAGACAGCTGAAAAAACAACTCCTTGAAAGAAGGTAGTGTCTGTGGTTCTGTGCGTCATACTGTGTCCTGATAACACCTGCCACCCCTCCACATTTTACAGATTGACAGCAGTATCCCTTCTAAAGCTGGCCACAAATAACAATGCACAGCACATGCACAAAGAGGGACACACCAGAGACAAACTTCAAAAAGATAGATTATTACATTGAAGTTATGATTCCCCATTTAATAACGGGCAATGCTACTACAAACCAGGCGATAAAAGCAGCGGGATCTAGAGGGACTGTGAGCGAAAGAAAAAGAATAATAATTACTTTCTAGTAGTTTCTGCAAGGACTGCCAAGAAGTGACATTTATGATAGAGCAGCATGGTCTCTAATTACTACTATGCATCAAAATGCTTCTGTAATTGTGTGCACATAACACAAACATAATCTAAATAAAACATTTCGGTATAAATCGTGTAGTATTATTTGTGTGGCCAGAAAGTGTTTTTCAGTTCATTTCTAAAGAGTACAGAAGAGAAGGCTACAAAGTGTGTTTAAATTAAAATATGAAAATAGGCAAAGAGAATATACAGGAGCTGCAGCTCACACAAGTGCATTTGAGAACAGAAGATAATCATTAAACTTCTTCAGAACATCTCTTTTTCTGAATTTGGTTTTTTTAATACAAGATGACTAAGACCCCTGGACTAAACATTATGAGAACGTTAAAACACACAGACTAGCAGTTACATGTCCTGCCCGAGCCACTCATTCACATTCAGGACAATTTAGAGTCTGCACTGAGCCCAATTTACCATCTTTGGAGAGTGCAGAATAAGCCCATTGACAAGGAAAGGAGATGACCTTGGATATCTGGGGCCGAGAAGCAGGGCGGTGAGACTGAGGTTCAATGAGGTGTATGTTTTAGTTTAAAAACAGTGCAGCAGCTCAGGCTGAATGAGGCTGAAGGAGTTGCCACATTATGAGACAATGCAGGAAATTGGCAGGCCACGTATTCACTTGCCTGTCTCCAAACATCATGGTCTTCTGTCATTATTTCCAGCCCAGTCCAGTCAGAAATATCCTTGGTCCTTCTTCTCCTCTGTCGCCCTCTGCTGCGCTTGCCCTCTGTGCATCCCTGAATGTTGTCTTTCTCCATACAGCTAGCTTTCCTTGTAATGTGCCCAAAGCAGCCAAGTTTTAACTTCCGTACTTTATGAAGTAGTTCTTTGGTTTCATTTAGCTGCTTGAGAACCCATCTGTTAGTACACTTGGAGCAGACGATTGTAGCACCACATTTCAAAAGCTCCTATGTTCTTTGTGTCTGCCTGCTTGAGGGTACATCCTTCGCATTCACATATTGTAGCAGGACAGATAAGGACTTTAACCATCCCAATTTTTGAACTATTAGATATATGTCTAATTCTCTCTTGAAAGAGTCTGCTTTCTTCAGTAATGGGACAAAAATTAATTGAGTCCAGTCTGTAGGCCATTTGCCAGTATCCCATACATCACCACGTATCTGGTGCATTATATGTCTATCATTATGTCACCTCCTTCCTTGAAATTAAAAATAATCCCTAATAATTTGTTTATTAAACTTGTACTTTGGTTTCGAAATGAGGCATTGTTTATGAATAATAGGACTTTGAACATTTTGCCTCTATGTGTTGTGAGTCCTCATTGAACTGGCTCATCCTCGGGCTTTGACTATTAATGTCCCTGGTTCAAGGGAGTGGACATCACAGGCAGTAGCATTAACTGCTGTGCCACTCATCTCTTCCTGACAATTAACAGTAACTTAAGCTTGCTGGTGACACCCTCTCCTATACTCTTTATAAAAGTAATAATGTTCATGCCTCTTCTGTGATCAATTTTTTTATTATCAATTAAATGTCAACCTGACCACGGCTCAAGTCTTAATTTTCTGTTGAACTCTTTCTTGCTGTTACTCACAATGAGTGATGCTATATAATGCAAAGCTTTATCATGCAATTATGTTTTTATTCTTAAGACGCCAAATTTAAATTTTAAGTACCCCAACTAAAAATACTTACAAGAGCACTGGTAGTGTCTGCTCTTCATGCTTTTACCCAAATGAATTATTCAGTTAAGCTAGTTCCATTTCGACAGCTACACAAAAGTTTTAATTTACTGCTTTAAACGACGTTGTGCATTTCTTCACAGTCCACACAGTCTCTAGTCACTGTTAGCCCGTGCATTGCTAGATATATTCATGTTTAATTGACCTAAAACTAGACCGTCTCAAATGAATGAAGCAAAAGATTGAAGTGCTGAAATGAGATAGCCCAAGCTCGAAGACTAAGATGCACATTTTGTTCAAAAACAGATTGCGTCTTTGCTGAATTATGAGTCTATAAATTAAACTTCTTAGTTTTAATCTACTGCAGAGACTTACATTTTTTTGTTACTGTGAATAAGAAACGTTTTAAGAATGAGTTCTTGCATTTTTGTTTGCATTGACAAAAGTGGGCACATTTAGTAATAAAAGTTGAAGAGTGCTGCCTGCTCAGGATTAGATTTGTAAATCAAAAAGACCAACATAAGGTCGCAGTAGAGGGTGGCAGAGTATGAAAGACCACCATGTGCTGGTAATCAATGTCATTAAAATGAGGTTCCAGGAATTAGTCGCTACTGAGCAACAAGTCAAGTAAAATGGCAATGGGGAATAGCAAATGATTTAATATAAGTCCTACAGATTGTTGCAAGGCAGCAGGTCTACACTACCGATGTATACAGTAGAGGACAAGAAGTCTGCCCCTTTAAAAAAGAGCTGAGCGTCAGCTGTTGAAAGAAACCCTGGGAGGATGGTTTAGTACGGAAGCTCTGAACCGCACAGTGAAAAAAATTATGGGATAACCCTTATCTCGTACGTACGTGAAAATATCTCGTACGTACAAGATACTTTCGCGTATGCGAGATGTTTTCCGCGTGCGTGCGAGATACTTTCGCGTATGTACGAGATGTTTTCCGCGCGTGCGAGATACTTTCACGTATATGCGAGATGTTTTCACGCACGTTCAAGATACTTTCGCGTATATGCGAGATGTTTTCACGCACGTTCAAGATACTTTCACGTACATACGAGATAAACTTAGATTAAAATATTACAAAAGTGTGCTTCGGGGCTTCCTAATTACGACCTTACCAAGGCTGTGGCACTTTAGTTTGACGTCACTTCCAGCGCTTGTAGCGCGGTGATATAAAAAAGCAGACGGATGGGCTCTTATTTATTAAAGGAGTGTGGGATGGTTAGAGTTGGGTTTAACAGCAGCATGCAATACCTACGTCAGGTAATGCCCACAACGTCAGTCACAAAATGCCCATCGCATACCCCATTACACTATGGCTAAGAGTAGGCTTGTGGGAGGGTAAGGGTTTAGTTTACAGGTATTCGTCTGCACACTCGTACGGAGCACCTGAGGAGATATGGTGTTTTGTTTCTTCCTGGGAAACAATTTGATGCGTACAACTTACTATCTCGTGCCCACCACTTACCATAGCCTGCGCACCAGGCACTTTTAAGGTCGCACCTGCCAATATTGCGTGTGCGCCGCATACTTTCAGATGAGCACCAAATGCCGTCGCGTACTACTGTACATCATTTTCTGGAAACGGGACATATCACTGAACAGTCTGATGTTTTCCTCACACAGTTACAGTCCACAGAAATGAATATTGGCAAGTTTATAAAGGCAGGTTATGCATTCAAGCCCAGATTGTTAAATCCACGAAGCAGCACCACTAACCAATGCACTAATTTATAGTAAAAGCAAATTACATTAGTTAGCCATTTACTTTCTAGCCCGCAGCTTGTTATTCGCACAAGTTACGAAAGGAATTCATATTTCACGTATTTAGTGCGTGTGAAGTTTACCCAGTTCAATGCGGGTTCACTAATTTAATTCTCTGGTAAACCTGGCACACTCGATCGCTTATCTGCACCAATGAACTGTGTGATTTAACGTGCATCTAAAGAGTTAAATCCAAATCGGGCCACTTTAACTCCTGCCGTTTTCAGACAAGAAATGTACCCTTGCTAAAAAGCCAAACTTGAATATCCTAGAGAAATCCAATGGCAGACCTGGCACACCGGGTCACCAGTTGCATTGTACAAAAACGAACTGCGATCTTTAAAAGTACAGCAAAGATCTAAATCGTGTTGCGGCGGATTTTTATTGTCTCGTATTTGACAAGATGGATCCCTAAGTTAAATGGCAGGTAATACTTCCTTAGCCCAAACGTAAGGAAATTCATTGACTAACTTGCCCTGTTATCGGTGATGCGAAGAAAATACTTTCTTTCAGTTGACTGTGATATATAATATGCACTCTAAAGAGTGAAATCGATTTGGATCTCTTTATATATATATATATATGTATATATATATTGTGAGACTTGCCCGGACACCACCAGTCGGAGACCACATCTTTATAAAAATCACACGTTTATTTTTCATTAATAAACACAGTCCCAAACACCACACAATGCACAAAGCAATAATCACCCAAAATGAACTTTCTTTCTCTCAGTCCTTGGCCGCCAATCTCTTCCTGGGAGCTTCGTCCTGCTCCCTCTCCTGACTCTAGCTCCCAGATTGCTGGGAGGCGGCACCTTTTATTCCTGCCCGGATGTGCTCCAGGTGGCTGATGACGATCTTCCGGCAGCACTTCCTGGTTTGGCGGAAGTGCTGCCCTTTGCCCCGGAAGCACTCCAGGCGTCCCTGGCAGGTTCCTCTGCCATCTTGACAAGTGTGGCGGAAGTAATGTTCTCTCAGGTTCTAGGAGGCTTAAGATGCCCCCTGGCGGTGGCCACGGGTCCCAACGAGTTGGAAAGTCTCTCCTCCTCTCCCGTGGTCCTCTCCTGCTCCAGGATGGTTGTGTCCTCCTGACCCGGAAGCTTTTACTGCCACCTTCCGGACCTTCTAGGCGTCCCGGCCGGGTATGAACTCCAGCCGTCTGTGACACAGCCCCACCGCCAGCGAAGAACAGTCCTTCGTAGCGGCCATTCCCGCGAGTGTACACTGTAGCCGAAGCGGGCATAAGTTGTCGTCTCCCAGGTCCTGGTCCTATAAAAATAAGAATAAATACAGGGGCGGAGTCGTTGCCCTTATGCCACTGTCTGGCGTTTTTATCTCTGACAGAGGGCCAACACTCCCCCCTTTTACCAGCACCTTGGTCGCCGAAACCTCGGCACCCGCTCCAGTGTAATTCACTCCCCTTCATCAGGGTACATACTGGATTCGCCCTTGCCGACTTTGGAGCTTCCTTCTGCACGCGCAGAGGATGACGTATCACGCTCTGTGAGCTCACGGGCTCATGTCTCCCTTTGTAGGAAGAAACGGCTTTCCCCTTTCGATTCTTCCTGTTTCTCTGGGGCATTCTGACAGCCTGAGTCTTCCTACTGAAAAGGAAAAGACCCCTTGCCGTCTGCGCCCTTGTAGAAAGATGCAAGACTGATGCTGGCTCTGGCGGTTGAGCACTAAGACCCACGGCACTTGTCAGCCGGCGTCTTCGCTCCACCCCTTCCAAGCGATCAGCACCTTGCTTTGTTTCCACTGTCGGAGATGCAGCTACTAAGCCCCCGGAACCACGCGATCCTGGGACGGGTTCGCTCACGCCTCCCTTTTCCTTTACGGTAGCGATTTTACTTGCCTCTACCGCCACGATCCTCCGGCCAAAGATTCCAGTGTCGCGCCTCTCTTCCTTATGACGTAAGGTCTGATGTGACGCGACCACCTTCCCTCCAGCTTGTCTATACAATCACGGAGGTCGTGTTCCACCTGCTGCACCATCTGCCTTAACCGAAGCATCCTCTCCGATTCCTTTGGAGCTGCAGGTAAAAATACAGTATCAGCCAGTGGAGGACTTACCTTTAAATCGGTCCTACTCACCGGCTGTACACACTGGAGCTTTCTTCCGGGTTCCACCGGACCCTCCCCTTGCTCAGGATGGATGTTCGCCGGTCCGTCTTTAACCAATCACTGACGGGAACACGGCACACACCATCCAATCCCTCGCCTGTCACGGGGCAGAACTTCTGGTCTTCAGCCATCTTGCCTCTCCCAAGGGAACTGCAACTCTCACTGCCGTCCCTCTGCCTCGGCTGCTGGAGACGTGGCGGATCCTCCCCTTCCTCTAGCGATGCCGTCCCGGCTTCGCGGACCAGATATGCACACCCCAACCAGTGACGCGATTCCAGGCAATCTCCTCCGGACCCGTCAGTGGGTGTTGCTACTGCAGTCCCTCCGGCGACGACAAACGCTGGGGAATCCCCTTCTCCTTTGCCTTGGCTGGCATTCCTCAGTCCCCTCGGGTGGAAGACAGCCCTCTGGAGAATCTTCGACGACCACTGGGCGATTCGCGCGATGTCCGCAGTGCGTGTGCGGACCGTCTCCCTGCAGGACGTGTGTGTGGTCGACTGGGGTACCGGGCAGCTCACAAAAAATTTATTTTTGGGGTCCCCTGCCTTGGAACAGGCAGAAGGTCCCTGTTCGGGCGCCATTGTGAGACTTGCCCGGACACCACCAGTCGGAGACCACATCTTTATAAAAATCACACGTTTATTTTCATTAATAAACACAGTCCCAAACACCACACAATGCACAAAGCAATAATCACCCAAAATGAACTTTCTTTCTCTCAGTCCTTGGCCGCCAATCTCCTCCTGGGAGCTTCGTCCTGCTCCCTCTCCCGACTCTAGCTCTCCGATTGCTGGGAGGCGGCGCCTTTTATTCCTGCCCGGATGTGCTCCAGGTGGCTGATGACGATCTTCCGGCAGCACTTCCTGGTGTGGCGGAAGTGCTGCCCTTTGCCCCGGAAGCACTCCAGGCATCCCTGGCAGGTTCCTCTGCCATCTTGACAAGTGTGGCGGAAGTAATGTTCTCTCAGGTTCTAGGAGGCTTAAGATGCCCCCTGGCGGTGGCCACGGGTCCCAACGAGTTGGAAAGTCTCTCCTCCTCTCCCGTGGTCCTCTCCTGCTCCAGGATGGTTGTGTCCTCCTGACCCGGAAGCTTTTACTGCCACCTTCCGGACCTTCTAGGCATCCCGGCCGGGTAAGAACCCCAGCCGTCTGTGACAATATATATATATATATATTTAGATATATGTTTGTCAAATGCAGTTGAATTTTGCCCAGACCACCCGAGTATAGTCAAATTGACTAGTAAATTTAGCATATACATCTGTCTTCATATAAATGGCACAAGACTGATTGTAATATTGAAGTCACACTCTAAATTGTTAAATCAGTTTGGCTCACTTTCATTTTACAGTTCTGTAACAAGAGAGACTGCAGTTAGATTTTGACACCCAAATGCGGATACAAGTCCTTTTTTTCTAGCAAAGTTTACACATTCCCATATCAGCAACAAGTCGGACTCCGCTGTTTAAGGGGCAATCAGGTTAAATAACCATCCGTGCCTCTGATTTGTAATAAAACTGAAAGAAGGTGTCTTCATTTTTTCCCATTACCTTAAACACAATGGCATCATAAGTTAGCCAATTAATATACCAAGTGTACCTACATTTGGGCTAAGCATGTATTACCTGCAATTTAACTTAGTGATCCATCCTGTCAAAAACGTGACAATAAAAATGGCAGCAACACGATTTAGATCTCTGCTGTACTTTTAAAGATCGCAGTTCATTTTGCACAATGCAACGGGTGACCCAGTGTGCCAGGTTTGCCATTGGATTTCACTAGGATATTCAAGTTTGGCTTTTTAACAAGGGTACATTACTTGTCTCAAAACGGCGGGAGTTAAAGTGGCCCGATTTGGATTTAACTCTTTAGATGCACGTTAAAGCCCACAGTTCATTGGTGCAGATAAGCGATCGAGTGTGCCAGGTTTACCAGAGAATTAAATTAGTGAACCCGCATTGAACTGGGTAAACTTCACACGCAGTACATACGTGAAATATGAATTCCTTTCGTAACTTGTGCGAATAACAAGCTGCGGGCTAGAAAGTAAATGGCTAACTAATGTAATTTCCTTTTACTATAAATTAGTGCATTGGTTAGCGGTGCTGCTTCGCGGATTTAACGATCTGGGCTTGAATGCATAGCCTGATTTTATAAACTTGCCGATATTCATTTCTGTGGACTGTAACTGTATGAGGAAAACATCAGACTGTTCAGTGATATGTCCCGTTTCCAGAAAATGATGTACAGTAGCACGCGATGGCATTTGGTGCTCATCTGAAAAAATGCGGCACACACGCAATATTGGCAGGTGCGACCTTAAAAGTGCCTGGTGTGCAGGCTATGGTAAGTGGTGGGCACGAGATAGTAAGTTGTACGCACCAAATTGTTTCCCAGGAAGAAACAAAACACCATATCTCCTCAGGTGCTCCCTACGAGTGTGCAGACGAATACCTGTAAACCAAGAGTTCCCAGAGTGGTCGATATCGACCCCCTGTGTTCGATTTGAACTTTCTAGGGGTCGATAGTTTCAATTAAAAAATTAGGGGGTCGACGACAGCAAAAATAGACCCCCTTACTACTGCTATTTGTTTGTTACTTCAAAATATCTATGATTCCAATAAGTACCTAATTAAGAAGTAAAATAATTTAAAAAAAAACACTTTTTGATAAAAACATATTACATACCAAACTTGCGAATGTAAAGGTAAAATGTGTAATTAAAAGAGTCACATGTAAGAATGCATGAAAATACATGTAGCACAAACATGTCTGTGCATTGTCGTATCGAACGTATCAAAGCAAGTGCGGACATGAAAAACCTTTGCTTGTGGTGGGACGAGACGACGGATTTTGGATATTAGCAGAATCTATCAGTCTTGTACAGTCATGCTTTCATAAATCACTATGGTTTGCTTGATGTGACATGTACTTATTTGTGATTTTAACTTTGAATATAATTATTTATTGAGGAGCAGTACTACGAAAAAGAAAATCAGAGGACACAGTTTATTTATATGAGTTTGAACAAAAAGTAAGTACATACTTTATTGTTTTTTTTTATCACAGGGGCTGTCAAAATTGTTTGTTATGAAAAGTTTTTATTTCTTCAGATAATAATACGACTGAACCAAAAAATAAATGCAGACAGTAGAGCTTGGACATTTGTACTTATTTTGAATTTACATATTTATTTCATAAATGTCAAAAATGTAAAAAAAAAACTGCTTGTATTTTTTTGCTTTAATTTTCATTAGTGCAGGTTTCAATATTAAATGCTGCACAAGATAATGCCATACTCTGTAGTCGTTTTATCTTTTTCAATCATTAATTACAAGTGATTAAAATAAAGTTTGATATCCAGTGAAATATTCAATATCGAGTACTGTACAAATTTATTAATTTGAGTAAATGAAGTAAATGACTAGGGGGTCGACGGTTTTAAAAGTTTTTGGTAAAGGGGTCTGCGGCCGAAAAAAGTTTGGGAACTCTTGCTGTAAACTAAACCCTTACCCTCCCACAAGCCTACTCTTAGCCATAGTGTAATGCGGTATGCGATGGGCATTTCGTGACTGACGTTCTGGGCATTACCTGACGTAGGTATTGCATGCTGCTGTTAAACCCAACTCTAACCATCCCACACTCCTTTAATAAATAAAAGCCCATCCATCTGCTTTTTTAAATCACCGTGCTACAAGTGCTGGAAGTGACGTCAAACTGAAGTGCCACGGCCTTGGTAAGGTCGTAATTAGGAAGCCCCGAAGCACACTTTTGTAATATTTTAATCTAAGTTTATCTCGTACGTACGTGAAAACATCTCGTACGTACGTGAAAGTATTTTGTACGTATGAGATATTTTCACGTACATACGAGATAAGGGTTATCCCATAATTTTTTTTCACTGTGCGGTTCAGAGCTTCCATAGTTTAGTTATTCCAAAGTATAATCCTGGACCCCTTTTTCCCCTTCACAGATGCACACTGACTCAGCCTATCTATCTATCTATCTATCTATCTATCTATCTATCTATCTATCTATCTATCTATCTATCTATCTATCTATCATAAAAGGAGAAGGTGCATCCCAGCCGGATTGGAAGATGTGAAGTGGCTGGCAGGACAGGAAAAAACTTTTGTACCCGACTGGTATGATTTAATGAATGGACCAGCAGAAACTGAGAGTAGGGAGCTGCTGCATCCTCCATACACCAGGTGGCAGTGGTCCTCATACGGCAACCCAGTCAGGACAAGCACAGAGGGTGCTTGGGAGATGGAGTCTGGAAATGCAGCCCTGAGGGGCTACTTACATGCTGATAGAAGGTGATGTCTGGGGAGGTCCTCCCTACTTTATTCATGGCCTGGAAGTGCTTCCAGGAAGGCACAGCATGGCACTGGGAGCATTCCTGGGTCTGCCTGAAAAAGGAGTCCGCTGCCACACATGGACAAGTCAGAGTCGGAAGGCAGTGGGCAACACTCCGCAGAGGAGCGAAGGAGGAAGAATTGTTTTGGTTTATTTGTTACTGTGGCTGATTATTGGAGAGAGGACTGCTTAAAGGTGCTTCTTGTGAATAATTATTCTTTACTTTACCACATCAACGTGTGTCGTATTGCGTCTGTGGTTTGTGGGTTGTTTGTTTTCACCAGCTTCACCCGGGAAATTTCATAAAACAATCGGCCTTAGCTATTGTGCCATTGGTTAATTGGAGGTTTCAGAAATTACTTTGGACCAATGACTTCAAATGCTGAGGTTGCTGGGTTCATATCCCACTACTGACACTTTGTGACCACAAACAAGTCAATTCACCTGCCTGTGGCTCCAAATGCAAAAACAAAAGAAATCAATCCAATTGTATCTCAAAAGTTGTAAGCCACTCTGGAAACCACATCAGCCAAATGATAAGTAAGTAATAATTCACTGGAGCTACTTAGTCTTGAACATGCTATACGTAGTTGTACACAAGTAAAACATTCCTACGTGAGATCAGTTTCTGATTGTCCTTGTAATTTGGCTTTTGTTGATAGACATTACAAAACACAAGTTTAGAGGAAAGTGTATTCTTTTAAACTGGAATCATTAATCAGTAGGAAAAATGTGAGTACATTCTGTCATTTTTAGATGTTTAAGTTTTTCATATGTTTTTCAGTCTCTCAAGTATTTCTTTTTGTGTTTTTCATCAATTATATGTGGTCTCTCTTTAAAGTCTGCAGATGCAAAAATATATTTAATGAATTTTACAGAGTTGGGAAGGGTGGTTATCTCAATTCAAAGTAAGCCGATGCTCACCTTTAGTATAATCAATTTTGAAGGCCACGGTTCAAAAGTATATTACAATGGAATAGCCTGGTGCGGTCCTGTTAAATTTAATCTGACAAGGTCCCTTCTGATTTATCTTGGATCAGAGGACACCTGTTCTGACTCTACAGTACTTCTCTCTCCTTCCCTTGTTGCAACACCTACATTCACAGACACAACACCTGGTACTCTCACTGCAGCTTTATTGCACAGTTGTTTGAGCTTTGCTGAACTTTCATTTTATATTTCATCAACAACAACAACATTTATTTATATAGCACATTTTCATACAAACAGTAGCTCAAAGTGCTTTACATAATAAAGAATAGAAAAATGAAAGACATAATAAGAAAACAAAATAAATCAACACTAATTAACATCGAATAAGAGTAAGGTCCAATGGCCAGGGGGACAGAAAAAACAAAAAAAAAACTCCAGATGGCTGGAGAAAAAAATAAAATCTGTAGGGATTTCATATCTTCATATCTAACTGTCATATCATATATAACTGTATACAGCAAACATGATCACATCTCTTTTTTCCAGTCCAGGACACCACATCTACTTCAGTTTTTCATCCACTCTTTTGGTTAGTGGTGCTTTTTGGCCTGACAATCGCTTATTTCATTTGCCTGAAGCCCTCTGTCAGCACAGCGCACAGCAAGTTTGTTAGCATTTTAATTAATATTGACAACCAAAATTTTATTAACAAATAAAAAAACACACATAGGTGAATTTTACATTTTGTATAGAATTTCCAAATTTCAATCAAATCAGCCAAATCATTTTTGAAATTTTTCGAGTATTTCGTTTTTCTATTTTGGAGGGGTATATCAAAATATCCTTTTTATGGCCCTAGATGTACAAAGCTGCCCAATTTTAGCTCTTTAACTTAATAGTAAATAGTCACAAGCAGGTTATGATTATTACAGTCTAAGAAACTGTCCAGGAGATTGCACAGCCCAAGAGAATCTCTACAAAAGTATGGACCACCACTTCTGATCACTTGACTTCTGCCATCACATATTAAAGGAGTCCAGCACAAAGTTCTTCAGGTGTCATAAAGGAGAAGTCTACACGGAAGTATAAAAGAGGGTGTATATTACAGGAAGGATCCCTAATTCTTGTGACTAGACAAAAGAACACAACAAGGCCTGCACTTTTGCCAAAGTCCAAAGCTGGACTTATTTACATATCATAAGATGACCTATCCAACTAAAGTTTCTGTTCTTTGATGTCAGAAACTGATGACAGAAATGGGAAGAAAAGGGTAAAAAGGCACCAAAACATCCCACTAACTAGGATAAGATCTTCAATAGAGAGCAAAGAGACAGGCCTCACCCTAGGCGACCTTAGTCAAAACCCAAAAGGCAGGCTTGGGGATTGGCTTTCATAAATTGTTCTAAATATCTAAAAATACCTTTCATAGGGGAAGATAAACCTTCAAACCTGTGGCTTAAGAAGACAAGGTCTACAAATATTTTTTTTTAATAAATCGAGCAAAAATGGCAAAAGAAAGAGAAAAACAAGATAAACATGAAGTCAAAAAGAGTTTTCCTAAAAAGGCCACCCAAGGCTAAAAATGTGGGGTCTACAGACAGAATTCAAAGAAAAGCAAAAAAGAAAAAAATCAAAACCATAAGACCCAAACAGTACACACACAAGATGATGCTAACATTCCCAGCAATTCTAAAAAACCTGCTCCTCAGCCTTGACTATAAAGCTGGAGGGTGGTCCTTCAGGCCTAGGTGTGTTTTTGTCATTTCTGTTAATTTTGAATGATTATGTTTGAAGTGTTGTTGATTATTATGTACTTTGTACTGTTAATTTTGTTTTATTTAGTGTTTATGTTTTGTCTTTTATTGCTTTTAAGTTACTTTCCTTGTATTTTGTGGGTGGCCACCTTGACATCACTGAGGTAAGGAGATGATACCAGCAGAGGTTCATTGATTGTTGTGGTGTATGTTTCAAGTAAGTATTGTTCTTTTGGTGAATGTGAATTTTTGCATTGATTTTTTTTTTTTTTTTGCATATTGTTATTAAATTCTAATTATTGGATTATGATTTGGACTGCTTTGGGTTGCATTTCTAGGCAAAGCTTTTTGACTTATTGATGATTTTTGTGCTTCTTTTGCTTATTTAAGATCATTTTTCATTTACAAAGATTTTCGGTTCATATTTGTTTCCCCAAAGCCAGAGGTTTACGTTCATCCTCTCCATTGAAAGTGTATTTGGACCATTTAAACTTCATTTTTAAAACTTTAAAAGTCAGCCTTCCATTTTGAACCCATACAGGACAAGTTCTGCCTGATAAGTTTGGGTCAGGCTGCCTGATTTATAATTTAAGTTACTTTTTCAATTTATTTATTTATTTTTTTTGTCCTGAGTCTAGAAAATCAATCTTGGTGTTGTTTGTAGGATTTTTAATAATAAGGAATTAAATTATGCAGTCAAAATATCACTTGGAGCATCTGTTTTGAAGTTTATCATTTTTTTCACCTTATTTTCCAGACCATTTTGATTTGACAATGGGCTCTGTGATTGTGTGGCATTTACAACACTTTGTTTCCATGGGTATTCTCTAATGATGTGCTGGTAAAGAAATCCCCTCAAAATAGACTGAAGTTGGAGCAAACCTGGTGAATCACTTTCCTTGACATTTTGATTTCTGGTTATTGAAACAAAGCTCTACCTTTTGATTTGATTTTGACCCTCATTTTGCCTTGACTCTGTTCTTTCTCCTCTGCCTCACTTTATTTTCCAGGGTGGCAGCTGGGAGGGTTTAAAGATGCGATTACATACACACATTTATAAGAGGATTGTGATTTTTAAAGGTAAATTGTGTAGAAATGGGTGATCACTGGGTTTTACAAATCCAATTTTTTATTCTTGTGTACACATTTTCCTGTTTTATGGCATACAGATATTTTCACACTCAAAAGTTTTCACCATGAAAAGTTTTATAAATGAGTCACCTGGTCTGGTCTTGTGGATAATTTTGAGGCCTTTATCACCCAGTTTGTGTGGCCAATTTATAACACTGGCCTGCCTTATAATAACTACTTCATTCAACAAGTGATGTCAAAGAGAGCAGTGGTGTTCTTATCTGGAGCAATAGTTTTGCAGAAATACCTTAAAAAGAACTCCAGCATTAAAAGGGGTAACCCCTGGTGCTCCAACTCTTTAGAGAAACCTATTACAATATATAATATAAAAATATATTTTTGCATAGTACTAGTCATTGAGTGCAGTTTCAGCAGATTGCTATAACAAGCATTTAGCTACAATACAAATTACATATTAAATTATCTATATATATATACCTGTATATAAAAGACAAATTAAGTTAAACACACAGCAAATAGAGCAATGGTATGTTAAACTGATAAATATAAATAAATTGTGACAATATAATATCCATTGACTTTATAACTGAGATATGGCCAGCTGACAATGGAAAAGTGGAAAATACAAACTCCAGTCGAGAGCACTACTGGAGAAAATAAATACAGTACTAAAATAACTTCACTTTGGTTACTTAAGTGGGTGATAATATGACTTTCAATAGTTCATACTTCACTCTAAAGAGTGTGAATCCTTAATTAATGCCTAATTAGACCAAACAAAGCCCTCGTACGCACAAGTAATTTTACCAGTACATCACAAGTTCTTAAAACGCCATGCTGCACACTGACGACTAACCACTTTACTGACGCCTTGTAAGTGTTATTAAAACCAAAGGAAGTCTTTTTACATACTGTAAGTGCATGACTAATAGATGCATTATCGGTAGTACCTAAAGTAAAGTGTTACCCTTTTAATTAACTGAGTTGAAGTGATTGAAGAAACGTTACAAAAGCGAGGCCGCCTACAGACAAGTCTGTCCGGAGACCGATTGACTAATTTGAAGCAATTTGCTAAATTTGTTCTAAAAAAAAAAAAAAAAAATCAAAAATAGAACCATTTCTGGCAAAAACAGGGCTCAAAACCAAAGTTTTCTCCTCACCAAGTCGTTCATTTATTTTACAATAAAGTTCATACATTAAGGCATGTCCATCATATCTAACATGGATGACATGATGTGTCATGATATGCATCTTGTGCTCGAAACCCTTGTAGCATTATAGCAACCAGATATACCATATGGCAGTACACAAGAGAAATGAACAAATAAAATTGCAATGAAATGGTGTCACCAAAATAATGGTCAAAAATATAATAAAACGATGAAATAAAAAGATACATTATCTCAAGTCAAGTCAAATCTATTGCCATGTATACATGGTATAATGAAACTCTTCATGAATGTGTCCAGTTGACAGTAAACTGTTTGTCTTTCTAAGGCAGCAAGTGCTATATATGTCCTGAAGAGAAGGCATTTGAGTGGCAGTAATAGTCTGTGCCACCTTTACCACCCTGTGCAGTGCAGTGCTTTGCACTCCTGAGCTGAGCAGATGTGTAGAACAGACTGGCATTATCTGTTTTGTCAGGCTGGAACAGAAGTCCTGGGTTATGAAGCCACTGCCAGACACTATTAATATCAGCTTTTTCACTTGGCCTCTCTTTGGAATGCAGCCTCTGTGGCTTATCTGATAAAATGAACAATCTCAGAGCCATGTTCTGCTGATATCAGTTAAACATTCTGCACAAACAAAGAGCTATAATTCAAGAGCTGATGACTTTGATGGACAGAAGCTTGCACCAATGGTCAACTTAAAAGAATAGTCATCAAGAAAATAAATTGCAATATATTCACTCCTGTCTTTAAAACGACTAAGCACACCCTAACGTATTGCTTCCTCCAACAAGCTCACAGCTTAAATTTACCATACCTTCTTCTATATACCAGAGACCCAGGTGCTCATAGAGTGTGGTCATAATGATGTTGTAGCGACTCTTCTATTTCAAAAGCTAAGCAGGACTGGCCTGGAAAAATGGAAGAAAATCTACAACAGGAGTTGGACAAGGGATACCATGAGCCCAAAACTTTTCTTAAAATAGAATGTGCCCAAGCAGATGAAGACGGTATATAAAAGGCCACATGTTCATTTTGTTTAAAATGGTTGCTGATTGATTGCCAGTTAGCTCAGAAGATGTGATTTTGCTTGGAGCAAGAGGGCCAATACAATGTGTTTGAACCTCAAACTGCATTACCACCCACAACTAGAAGGTGAGACAAGGGTGAAGAAGAAGACAATCTCTAAAAACAAAACAAAGAAAGCATGTTGAAGACATGTCTGAAGAAAGTCAACCAGGAAAGGAGCAAGGCATTGCTTACCCCAGAACTATAAGTACACCCACTTTAATTCTGAGAACTATTAATTGTAACTTAGTAATTAGAACAAAGCCAGCTAATGTATTGCAGTATTGCAGCAAGTGTAACTGAAAGGAAATAATCTTTCTGAAGGTTAAGTTCGAGCTGATTTATAAATCTTCTTAAATCTAGTAAGAACGTGCAAAGCATCAACTTGGACCTACGTACACAGTGGGGTAAGCTAGTGCAGAGATGAATGTAGCCATCTTAGCCACATAAACAATACAATCAGAATTCATAAGTTATGTGCATTTTTGAAAGTAGAGAAAAAATTTAAACTTAACTTCAGAATTGTATTTTATGTGTTGTTAGTAATAGATTGCACGTATTTATCTGTGTATGTTGTGGACTATGGCCGGCAGTTTATCCCATCCAATACCCCCAAGCTGCCAGGTAGAGCCCTCCCTGCAACGTGGAGATGCTCCGAATTCCAGAAGGGCATCATGGACCTTGGAGTTTTCCTTCACAGCCCTGCTGGATACCAATGGGGCCACCAGAGGACGCTGCGGGGAGGCTCAAGGATTTTGTATTCTCTGGATAGCCTGGAAGTACTTTCCAGTCACAAGGACGGAAGAAATAAAGTACTTCAGGGCTGAAGAAAAAAGAGGAGTTTTCACCTGACCCGGATTTCGGGTCGAGGACTTTAAAAGGACTATGGGAAACCCCAGCGGGTTGAGCTGAGTTGGAAGGAAGGGTGACAACGCGTCTGGGAGTTGGAGGATTTATTATTGTTATTGGATTATGGATTTATTGAAGGAATAGTGGAGGTGGAGGTGCTTTGTGCACGTTATTGTATAAATAAAACAATTATTTAGACTTTTATCTGGCATCTGGTCTGAGGGTTCAAGGGGACGACAGCGCCCCCTATCTGTCACAGTGTGTGTGTATATATATATACATACACAGTATGCTTGTACATATCTATTTCCTGTTATCATTCTGTTATAACTGTATTATTCTGTTTACTGTAACAACCATATCTAGGTAAGTTTATTACTACCTGAACTACCACAGAGAAAGTGAAAGTGATTTAAGAATCTCATTCACAAATTGTACAGATCTCTTCATATTTCTGGCAGAAAGTGAAACAGGGATCCCTCACACAACATTCATTTATCTTGGGATCTTTTAGAGAATGTCTTGTTGATTGTTTTAATTAATTACCAACATTGCACAAGGTAAAACTGATAATTTATTAACTAAGTTATGATATACTCCTTACTACAGGTGCTATACCAGGATGTGATGCAGGCAGTGAGGACGAACATCAATGTTTATCTGTAGATGTTTATAAGAATAGATGGAGAATTGTGAGATCCCCTTGGATATCTGAGGAAGTAGAGGTACTGGTGAGCCTTTTTGCCAAGAGACAAAATGTGTTTTTCCCACTTCAGTTCAACAGTTAATGATTTTCTGCCATTCTCCTCTGTAGATCTTCTAAAGCTCTATCAGGTTGGATGGAGACCATCAGTGGACAGCTATTTTCACAACACTCCAGAGATGTTTGATTCAGTTCAAGTCTGGGCTGTGGTTGGGTCACTCAAGAACATTCACAGAGTGGACCCTAAGCCACTCTTATGTTGTCTTTGCTTTGTGCTTAGGGTCAGTGTTCTGATGGATGATGGACCTTCGGCCCAGTGTGAAGATACCTCTGTACTTTGTTCTGTTCAGTTTTCCCTCAACCTTGTCTAGTCTCCTAGTCCCTGCCACTGAAAAACAACCCCAGGGCATGCTTTTCGAATGGTATTAAGCAGATGATGAGCAGTGCCTGGTTTCCTCCGGACTTAGAATTGAAGCCAGTTTAATCTTGGTTTCATCAGATCAGAGAATTTTGTTTCTCATAGTCTGAGAGTCCTTTAGGTGCCTTGTTTCATGTGTCGTCTGGCCACTCTGCCATAAAACCATATTAGTGGAGTATTAAAGTGGTGGCTGTCCTTCTGGAAATTTCAATTTTCACACAAGTTCTCTGGAACACAGCCAGAGTGACCATTGGGTTTTTGGCTACCTCTTTAAATGAAGCTCTTCACCCCCAATTGTTTAGTTTGACAGGTTTGCCAGCTCTAGGAAGAGTTGTGGTTGCTCCAAATTTATTCCATTTAAGATTTATGGAATCTGCTGTGCTCTTGGAAACATTCAATGATGTAGACATATTCTGTAGTCATCCCCAGATCGGTGCCTCGACACAATCCTGTCTCTAAACTCTTCCAGCAATTTCTTTGACCTCATGGTTTTGTTTGTTCAGCTGTGACACCTTCTATAGAAAATTCAATTGAATCGACCACTGGTGGACTCAACAACAGGGTGTGGAAACATTCCGATGACAATCAATTGAATGGGATATGCGTGAGACAAATTTCAAATGTCAAAGCAAAGGTTCTGAGAAATGGGTTCAATGTACCATTTCATATTGTTAGATTTTTTCAGAAATGTCTAAAATCCTGTTTTTCATTTTGTCATTCTGGGGTATTGACTGTTGCTTTGTGGGGTGTGGGAAAAAATTAATTTAAATAACTACGGCACAACGCTCCAATATAATAAAATGTATATTGTAAAATGTAGTATTCCTTGCTCTGTGCTCCAATAAACAAGGCAATATACAAATAACCCAATTGTGCTCCACTCACTTAGAATCTGGAACCAATGTAGAAAGCATTTTAAGATGGAGAAGCTTCTATCTGTGGCACCTCTGCAAGAGAACCACCCCTCAACCTTCACAAACATATGCAGTTTTTAATATCTGGAAAAAATTTGGAATTAACTTGCTTAGAGATCTTTATACAGACAACGTCTTTGCATCCTATGAACAATTACATTCCAAATTTAACATTCCAGCTACACATTTCTTTCACTATCTTCAAATCAGGAACTTTGTTAAACAGAACCTTCCAGATTTTCCTCATCTTGCACCCTCATCCATTCTGGGAAAAATATTGCTCAATCTCAAGGACTCCATCTCTATAATATATAAAATCATTTTACAATACCTCCCTTTCAAAGATCCAAGAGGACACTGGGAAAAAGATCTCTCAATTAATATATCAGAAAAGGAGTGGAAAGTTGCAATGCAGAGAATTCACTCAAGCTCCATATGCGCAAAGCATACAATTATACAACTCAAAATTATATATCGAGCACATCTGTCTTGACTAAAACTCTCCAAAATGTTTCCAGGGCAAGATCCAACCTGCAAACACTGCAATCAAGTCCCAGCCTCACTGGGTCACATGTTCTGGGCCTGCACCAAATTAACATTATTCTGGACAAAAATTTTTAATTACCTCTCAGACAGCCTTGGACTCACAATCCCTCCTAACCCATTAACAGCTGTGTTTGGGGTTCTTCCAGAGGGTCTTAAAGTGGAGAAAGACAAACAAATTGTGATTGCATTCACTATACTTTTGGCACGCAGACTTATTCTGATAAACTGGAAGAACCCAAACTCTCTTCTTTTAAGTCAGTGGGAAACCGATGTGTTATATTATTTGAAATTGGAAAAAATCAAATACTCAGAGGATCCGTACAGACTTTTTTCAAAACATGGCAGGATCTAATCAGTAATATTTTAAAATAAGTTCATGAAGCACAGAGAATTTATTAATTTAGGTATGTTTACAAGCCTTAAATCTTACGCCGTTTGGCTTGCTCTCTCTCAGGGGTGGGGATCGATCTGTTCTTAACTCAACTTTTCTTTTTGTAAAAACTTGATTGCTTTGTATGGATTGCAATAAAATTAATAAAATAAAAAAAATGTAAAAAAGCGAAGGGGTCTGAATACTTTCTGAAGGCAAAATATATATATGATTTTATATATAAGGCATGATGTTAATATATAAATAAACAAGTAATTGACTATACAATAATGTGAATGAACAAATAAAATGTACATACAGGTACAGTATGGCCATATCAGTTTCCTTCACAATACAGAACTAGATGCGCAATGCCAAATGTCTAAATGAATTTGCTTAAACACAGTATCTTTCATGTTCATCTGCAGGAGCTTTACAGAATACTGTAAAAACATTTTGGTTCTAAACCAGTACCCCCAGATGATGGCCATTTTAATATCCATCCAGAGATGTTATGTTCTCCTCTTAAAAATGAAAAGTAATTGCATATGCAAATACTTACAATTTATTAGTCCTATAAACAGGAGGTAATGGCATCCTGAATAAAAGATTATAAATGAAGCAGTAAAAGTGTCAGAAATTTACTGGTGAATATTATGCAGACTTCCCACAAACCAAATATGTCCCCATTGGAATCATAAGGAAAATTTCCTTTCATGAATCCACATAGAACTCTCCCCAAAATATATGCAGCTTCTTCTTAAACTGAAAGAACCATCTTTTTTTGTGAAAAATTGAGAAAATAAGCAGAAAAAGTCTGCAAATCTCTTCCTGTTACTGCCACCAATGAAGTATTAAAGGTGACAGCAACGATATTTGCATTAATGTATTTTTAGTGGCACAGAGGTTTCAGCATTCAACCGGGAGGGTGGGATTACATCAGGGATCGGCTCTGAGCCCTTTCTTATTTGCAATGGTGATGGACAGGTTGACAGACGAGATTAGACAGGAGTCCCTGTGGACTATGATGTTTGCTGATGACATTGTGATCTGTAGCAATAGTAGGGAGCAGGTCGAGGAGACCCTGGAGAGGTGGAGATATGAGAGGAGAGGAATGAAGGTCAGTAGGAACAAGACAGAATACATGTTTGTGAAAGAGAGGGAGGTCAGTAGAATGGTGAGGATGCAGGAAGTAGTTGGGATCAACAGTACAGAGTAACAGGGAATGTAGAAAAGAAGTGAAAAAGAGAGCGCAGGCATGATGGAATGGGTGGAGAAGAGTGTCAGGAGTAATTTGTGACGGACGGGTATCAGCAAGAGAGAAAGGGAAGGTCTACAGGACGGTAGTGAGACAAGCTATGTTATATTTGTTGGAGACGGTGGCAATGACCAGAAAGCAGGAGACAGATCTGGAGGTGGCAAAGTTAAAGATGTTAAGATTTGCATTGGGTGTGACGAGGATGGACAGGATTAGAAATGAGTACATTAGAGGGTCAGCTCGGGTTGGACGGTTGGGAGACAAAGTCAGAGAGTTGAGATTGCATTGGTTTGGATGTGTGCAGGGGAGAGATGCTGAGTATATTGGGAAAAGGGTACTAAGAATAGAACTGCTAGGGAAGAGGAAGGCCTAAGAGAAGGTTTATGGATGTGGTGAGAGAGGACATGCAGGTGATGGATGTAACAGAGCAAAATGTAGAGGACAGGAAGATATGGAAGAAGATGATCCGCTGTGGCAAACCCTAATGGAAGCAGCCGAAAGAAGAAGAGGTTTCAGCCACTGACTCACTGGCAGATTGGATCCCATATCTGGTTACTGGATCTGTGGAACCTTCACATTCCCCAATGTCTCTGTAGGGATTTCCCCAAGTACTCTAAGTTTTCTCCCAAAGTCTTAGGTTGATTTTAGGGTACTTTCTTTGTAAAGCGTAGCTCATTATCAATAATACCTAATAGACCAGTACGTAACCTTAAGATGATAACCAATAACCAACTATCCTTCACTGATCACATTGCAACTGTCTCATCCAGACAGATTTACTCTGTACAGTATCTGCAAGATCAGCGTGTATCTGAAGGAGCAAGCCACCAAACTTCTGCTCCAGGCATTGGTTCTGTGACATCTGGATAACTACAACTCTTTACTGGCAGGGGAACCTGCATGTGTTACCAAGATGCTGCAGATGACTCAAAATACATTGGCACAAATTGCATTCAAAAAGCTGAGATGGGCACACACTTTTCCTGTTTTCAGTTCACTACACTGACTCTATGCAGCAGCACATATACTGTAAGTAGTCAATGAACCAACACCAGTGTAAAATTTTGCCAAATCACCATGCAGACATTAATGCAAATTTCCGTACCGAATCGGTCGAGTCCCGGATGGGTGTAAGAGAGCAAGATGCAGAGGACAGGAACATATGGAACAAGATGATCCACTATGGCAACCGCTAACGGGAGCAGCCAAAAAAAGAAGAAGTCAATGGATCAGCACCTAAATATGAGGGGACACTCATGAGGCCCTATGCTCCTTCTTAGGTATGCTACTGAATGGCAACTGGTGAATCCACTTCAATGTGACATCACATCTCCATCCAGACAATTTTCATGTGTAGCTTCCCAGCTGGTGGAATGAGCTGCTCATTATCATCTGAACTGCTGACTCCCTCACTGTGTTTAAGAAGCATTTTGGAGGATATCCTGGAATATTTGGAGAACATTCTGGACAATATTCTTATTTTGTAATATTTGTTTATGGCTTTGATGCTTTGAAGGCTCTAAGTAGCTAAGAATAGAGTAACCACACCCTTAAAAGTAAAGGTGCTGGAGCATTTTTTCAGAGCATTGCCATAGAAGAACCATTTTTAATTACCAAAAGACCCATTAACATGAAGTTTTCATGAAGGAACTTTTCTTTAATTTGATCATCAACAGGATCCATGCAATGAATAACCATGGGTAGATGGTAACACGTTTGTGAAATACCAATGGCTCAGCATCTTAAAAGAACCCTTACTACATATGTCCAGTAACACAGGCTTAATCAATTAGTATCCTGCAGCCCACCGTACATTAAACATTTTTTCCTACATATTAGGAAGTTTATCAAAGCACAAAGAAACAACATCATATGCAAAGAACCCTTCCTAAAATGAAATGCTGCTTTGTGCAGCAATGGAGCTATGAAGAACCAAACAAACATAATATACAACTATTAAAGAACCTTTATTTTTCAAAGTGCAGTCTTGTATTGTTCTCTGTTCTTTAGAGCTCTTTACTTCTGGTGACCAATTTTGTCACCTTGTCCTGAAACCCTTATTTCTAACAATCTCCAGACTTATGTTTACTTGATTATGATGACCTCTTTTGTAAGTTGCTTTGGATAAAAGTGCATGTTGAGTGAATGAATGATAATGGAAATATTGATTGCAGTCCCAAACTGGCCTTTTAATAGATTGGCGCTCCATCCACAACAGCTTTCTGCATTGCTGCCAGCATAGACACAGACATCCCCCAGCCAGCTTGAGCTGGAGAATGATAATGTTGTGTTTTTGTTTTGTTTTGTTTTGTTTTTTTAATTATAAACAGTGATTCTGGGTACACTAATATACTGTTATTACATATCTGCTGAAGTATACGATCACATGTTCTGATGGAAACATCATTCAAGGCAATATGGGATAGCTTTAATTATATGCCACATCAACAGCCAAAAGATGAAAATTAAAATAAAGAAATATATAAAATGGATAATTAATTAATTGGTCAATGAATTTACTGACTTGTTAGAAATCTGGGAACAAATAAATATCTATCTATCTATCTATCTATCTATCTATCTATCTATCTATCTATCTATCTATCTATCTATCTATCTATCTAACCAATCAATTAATGAATTAATCAAACCATAAATTCACACCGTGGTTCATCTGCTGCAGGTGTCATAAAATGCAAACATATCTGAATACAAAACATTTCCTTAATCGCAAATACAAATGCACAACAAAATATTGACACAAGTGCAGATCTCAAAACATAAAGAAACAGTTCTCTTGTCATTAAAGCCATTGGGTTTGTCTTACCAGTTGGCGTCGTTGAGCAAGCTTGTCAAGCAGCTCTAACTCACTTCTGAATTTCTGGTACGTCTTTCTCAGCTCTGGGTGGCTCGATGCGACTCTCATCACTTCAAAGGTTCTTTGCACCTGTAGATCAGAACATAATTAGAATGATCTGTTGCCCTCATCCAGTGTTGGTTCCAGCTTTGCGTGTAATGTTGCCAGGATTGGTTACACCCTCTGAACCTGAAATAAAATAATTATATATTGAGAATTGACCATAAAATTCAGAATTTTACTTTACATATTCAGTATGTTTGCCTGTGTGGTATCCCAGAATATATGCAGTGAATTCAGAAAGTATTCAGACCCCTTAACGTTCTACACATTTTATTGTGTTGTAAGTTTAACTTTATGGGTAATTTTGCCATATTTGCCAATCACTCTAAATTCAGTAACCCATAATGACAAAGTGAAACACATTTTCTAAAAGGTCTGTAAATGTATTAAAAATCAAACACTGAAATCGCTTTCATATAACTATTCAGACCTTTCACTCAGTACTTTGTAGAAGTCGTTTTGGCAGCAATTACAAGTCTTCTTGGGTAAGTCTCTACAAGCTTTGCATTCCTGGATTTGGGCAGTTTATCCCATTCTTCCTGGCTGATCCTATCAAACTCTGGTAGATTGGATGAGAAGTGTCTGTAAACTGCCATCTTAAGGTCTCTTTACAGATGTGCTACAGGTTTAAGTCTGAGCTTTGGATGGGCCACTCAAGGACAGTCACAGACTTGTCTTAAAGCCAATCCAGCATTGTTTTGGCTATATGCTTCAGGTCATGTTAAAAGATGAAACATCGCCTGAGTTTGAGGTTGTATGCACTCTGAAACTGGTTTTCTTCAAAGAACTCTCTGAATTGGACTGCATTCATACTTCCCTTAATTCTGACCAGCCTCCCTGGCCCTGCCACCGAGAAGTGGTGCTGCCACCACCATGTTTTACCATAGAGATGGTATTAGGCAGGTGATGGGCAGTGCCTGGTTTTCACCAACCATAATGCTTGGAGTTCTGCTCAATTTTGTCATATAAGATGACAGACAATTTTTCTCATACTCTCCGAGTCCCCCATATGCCGTGGTGGGCATGTGTAGGTGAAGGGTGTTCATATGTGCACTTGGCACCAGGACACCCTAGGCCTCAGTTCGATGATCGACTTTGTGGTCATGTCGTCGGACTTGCGACCATATGTCTTGGACACTCAGGTGAAGAGAGGGGCGGAGCTGTCAACTGATCACCACCTGGTGGTGAGTTGACTTCGATGGTGGGGGAAGATGCCGGTAAGACCTGGTAGGCCCAAACGTCCGTCCGGCGTCTCAGGAGGGGGAAGCAGTGCAGTGTCAACACCGTATATGGTGGGGATGGTGCACTGCTGACCTCGACTCGGGATGTTGTGGGTCGGGGAGTACTTTGAAGACCTCCTCAATCCCACTAACATGCCTTCCAATGAGGAAGCAGAGTCTGGGGACTCTGAGGTGGGCTCTCCCATCTCTGGGACTGAAGTCACCGAGGTGGTCAAAAAACTCCGGGGGAGGATGAGATACGCCCGGAGTTCCTAAAGGCTCTGGATGTTGTAGGACTGTCTTGGTTGACACGTCTCTGCAACATCGCATGGACATCGGGAACAGTGCCTCTGGATTGGCAGACCGGGGTGGTGGTCCCCCTTTTTAAAAAGGGGGACCGGAGGGTGTGTTCCAACTACAGAGGGATCACACTCCTCAGCCTCCCTGGAAAAGTCTATTCAGGGGTTCTGGAGAGGAAGGTCCGTCGGATAGTCGAAACTCGGATTCAGGAGGAACAGTGTGGTTTTCGTCCTGGTCGCGGAACAGTGGACCAGCTCTACATCCTTAGCAGAGTCCTGGAGGGTGCATGGGAGTTTGCCCAACCAGTCTACATGTGCTTTTTGGACTTGGAAAAGGCGTTCGACCGTGTCCCTCGGGGAATCCTGTGGGGGATGCTCCGGGAGTATGGGGTACCGGACCCCCTGATAAGGGCTGTTCGGTCCCTGTACAACCAGTGTCAGAGCCTGGTCCGCATTGCCGGCAGTAAGTCGAGCCCGTTTCCAGTGAGAGCTGGACTCAGCCAGGGCTGCCCTTTGTCACCGATTCTGTTCATAACTTTTATGGACAGAATTTCTAGGCGCAGCCAGGGTATTGAAGGGGTCCGGTTTGGTGGACTCAGGATTGGGTCACTGCTTTTTGCAGATGATGTTGTCTTGTTTGCTTCATCAGGCCGTGATCTTCCGCTCTCTCTGAATCGGTTCGTAGCTGAGTGTGAAGCAGCTGGGATGAGAATCAGCACCTCCAAATCCGAGACCATGGTCCTCAGTCGGAAAAGGGTGGAGTGCCCTCTCAGGGTTGGGGGAGAGATCCTGCCCCAAGTGGAGGAGTTCAAGTATCTCGGGGTCTTGTTCATGAGTGTGGGAAGAATGGATCGTGAGATTGACAGGCGGATCGGTGTGGCATCTGCAGTGATGCAGGCTCTGCATCAGTCTGTCCTGGTGAGAAAGGAGCTGAGCCATAAGGCAAAGCTCTCAATTTACCAGTCGATCTACCTTCCTACCCTCACCTATGGTCATGAGCAATGGGTAGTGACCGAAAGAACGAGATCGCGAATATAAGCGGCTGAAATGAGTTTCCTCCACAGGGTGTCTGGGCTTTCCCTTAAAGACAGGGTGAGAAGCTCAGTCATCCGGGAGGGGCTCAGAGTAGAGCCGCTGCTCCTCCGCATCGAGAGGAGTCAGATGAGGTGGCTCGGGCATCTGATCAGGATGCCTCCTGGACGCCTCCCTGGTGAGGTGTTCTGGGCACGTCCAACTGGGAGGAGGCCCCGGGGAAGACCCAGGACACGCTGGAGGGACTATGAAGAGCTGGAAGAAGTGGCCAGGGAGAGGGAAGTCTGGGCTTCTCTGCTTAAGCTGCTACCCCGCGACACGACCCCGGATAAGCGGAAGAGGATGGATGGATGGATCTCCGAGTCCTCTAAACTGTCATATGCCTTTGATTCAAGAGTGGTTTCTGTCTAGCCACTCTTCCATAAACGTCTGATTGATGAAATGCTGCTGAGATTGCTGTCCTTCCTGCAGATTCTCCCATTTCAACAGAGGACTCCTGAAGCTCAATTAGAGTGACCATTGGGTTCTTGGTCACCTCCATGATCGAGGCCTTTCTTACTTGATTACTCAGTTTGGCTGGGCGTCCAACTCTAGGAAGAGTCCTGGTGGTTCCAAACTTCTTCCTTTTTACAATTATAGAGGCCACTGTGTTACTGGGAGCAACCACATCTTTAGAAAATGTTTCATATCTTCGCCTTGATCTTTGCATTACCATTATTTTATTCAGGCAGAGCTCCAGAGGTTGATTTTTATATTACCATGCAGTGTGAATTATGGGAGTTTATTTACAGATATGTGCCTTCTTCAATGATGGTGGATCCCAATCAAGTTCAAAGCACATCTCAGGGGGAGTTAAAGTAAACGGGATACACCTCACCACAATCTGGAGTGTCACAGCAAAGAGTCTCTGAACACTTACAGAAATGAGAAAGTTCAGTTTGTGATTTTTAACAATTGTGCAGACCTTTCTGTTAACTTGTTTTCACTTTGTCATTATGGGTTATTGACTGTAGATTAATGGACAAAAATGACAAATGTATCCATTTACAATTAACTCTACAGCAGCACACAGAAAGTGAAGGAGTCTGAATGCTTCCTGAATCCACTGTATATATAATCACAGTGCAATCTCCTGAATGCTCAAAAAACCACAAATTCCTTGCGAATACTCGGTTGGCCATCATTATTAATGCTAGTCTGCACTGAGGTATAATGTTCTTTTGGCTCATCCAGGACATTTGTTCCAAACCTGCGCTTATTACTCTTTAGGGGTCATTTACGTCCCCCCTTCAGTTTAAAATAAGCAAAATCAGTAGCCAATGACTTCCACCCTTAACAAGCATGACTAGCAAACTTTGCACCTCATAATTGCCCTTGTATTGTTTTACCCATACTGACCCACAATTAACATAACATTATCAAATCTACTCAATCAGACTGTAAATCATGAGGAACTAGGGACCATCTCAGCAACACAGCGTGCAAAGCATTGATCAACCCTGAGCAGAACGCCAACCCATTGCAAACCCAATAATTAACAAGGTGGAAATTATGGTGTAATACTGTACTTTCATTGTTGTACAGGGAGATTCACTGGAAAGAGACCCCGAATATTCTGTAATAACTCTCGCTAGGATGAAGCAATCTGAACGAAACAATGTGCAATGTGCTCCTCAGTATATGAAGCTTCGGACAAGTCGGGATGCCCCTGCATTGGAGCTATGAAGTAGGCGCCGGACAGCCATCACAACATTTAACCTCTGTTTGTAACTTCTGGGTGCATTCCGCCCATTCCCCTTCACTCAGTCACTTGACTTCTCATCAGGATGGTGGTGTACATTATTGAGCAGCACGTCTTCATGGTGCAAAACTATTGGGTCACCAATTCATTTAAGCAATGTCAGAATCAACTGAGTGATCATGAGTTAATGGAAGGTTACTTTCAGCAAGATGGAGCAATGTGTCACACATCGGTAAGGAACATGGCAGAAATTGAGCCCTTCTTCATCAAGGGGGTAATTTCAAAGGGGCTTTGGCCACCATGGTTACCGGATCTGACACCAGCAGACTTCTTCCTTTGGGGTATGCTCAAGGGAAAAGTCTACCGGAACAAGCCTCGCACTCTGGAAGATCTGAAGGAAAACATCAAACGTGAAATTGCTGCCATTCCCTCTGAGACGCTTGCCGGTACATTCAGGAATGTGTAGCACCGTGTCAAAATGTGTTTGGTGAAAAATGGAAACCACTTCCAGCATCACATATAATGTAATCAATTACATATATAGTACATCAAGGTATATCACATATTTCTTTGGTTCAGATTGCTTCATCCTAATGAGAGTTACACCAGAATATTTGGGGCCTCTTTCGAGTGAATCTCCCTGTATAAGCGTTATTTATTCTGATGGTATGATGGGGCTGGAGTGAGAAGGCCCTGGGACAGAGGATGGAGTCTTCAGTGAGCTATGTGGCTAAATGTGTCTTCAATATTCTCCTGCAATGTTTCAGGTCTCATTGTTTTTGATCTATTCCTGCGTCAAAGTGTGAGAGGAAATAAGTGATGGCTCTAAGAGAGGAGAGAGGTGATTGTGGGAGCAATCAGTAAGTGGATATGTGTCTGCCTGCAGAGGAGCATGTAAAGAACAAGGAGAGTCACATCAAAGGATTGCCTGCAATGCAGATATGGAGGGCAACAAATTGAAAGCGGTAGGCACAGAAGATGACACCTGACTGCCTTATCTGACACAAAGTAAATTAGAAAAAATTGCTGTCTGTTTCAGATGGAGTAAATTACTGTAGTAGCTACGCTCATGGAGTCGACTGCCCAGCCCCCCGTTTCTTTTACTATTGTATATGTCAAGCTGTCGATTGTTATCGGAAAAAAGCCCCCACATCCTCAAATCAAATGTCTGCAGTGGTTGTGAATGGAAGCCAGTATAATAATGGCTATGTAAGGAGAAAGCTGGGGCCTGCCATTGTCTGTGTTTCATGACCACAGACTGACACAATGTAGCTCCAGGGTAGTAAGTGGTAGGGAGTTTTCTGTAAAGTTTTCACATATGATGAGAAATGGTTAACCATTGCAGTGACTACATGACACTCGGTGTGCAAAATACCCCTTAGCAGTGTTGGGGGGCTTAATGCGCTAGTGCTGGCTAAACTCTTAGATCTTAGTCTGCTTTCTATGGAATACACCATTAATTAGCTCTGGAGAATGGTATTGCTTAGTAGACAAATTACACCATACACAGATATGCAACCTGCAAACATAAGCCATGCCCACTGGCAGAGTGCCAAATTCATGGGACCCCCCCTCTTACAATAGAGGAGGTGGGATGGACCCCCGTCCTAAAACCCACCAGCCTCCCTTCTGAAAAAAAACTATCAGAATAAATGATTTTTCAGAGTCTGTGAAATTAGTAGGGACAACTACTGTGGCGTTAACATAATAATTATAAAACATTTTGAGACTCCAGTGTTTTTACTGTACGTTAAATTATTTCTATCTTGGCATGTCTTTACTAATTGATTTGTCTGTCAGTGAGTGATATATCCCATGATAATCGGTGGAATCCTGTTGTCTGAATGCAAACATCTTTCTTTGGTTCTGCAGAACATACAATAATTTAAATGTTTCTTTTGATTTGATATACTTTCTCAATCCCTGAGGGGCGATTGTCTTTTCAGATGACCTTTGGTGGGGGGTTCATAGCTCAGGATCAACTATTGTACAATGCCCCGAGAGCAAAATGGAGAATGCTATCAGTTAAGACATAAATATCTTTGGCATATGCAATACATGCATTATAATTTGAATTGCAGTCCACAAATCAAAAACCAGACCAGCGTTACATTGAGAAGCTGCTTTCCATGACGTACATAACCGAAAGGCTATCTGTTAAAGGCCTCTGCAGCTTTGCCTGGATCATTTAGTTTCCCGCTGAAGTCTGAACTTGAATGCCAGCTTCTTTAAAGGCATACACTGATCTCCCACCAGCCCCTGCACACTCTTGCTGAATATTAGGAATTGAAGTCCTCTTGGTTACACTACCAGGAGATCATCCAAATAATGGGCTTGTTTATTGAACAAATAAATAAAGCAATGCCTGTGTGGAGTTTTGATTTCTTCGTTTCCAAAGAAAATCTGCCCCTCTTTCTCAAACATTCCTAATTTAAAGACAGTAGATGACTGCCATTCAGTTATTTAAATCTGCTCAGCCTGCTCCCAGACCCTGATCTCACTCTGACTAGACAGTAGAATTGTGTGTAGACCACCACCTTCCAGTCCTGCATGTCAAGAGCATGCTATATTCTGTTACAATATTTTTTTAATAGTAATTTTATAAAATCCCATATGATCCTGTGAGGTACGAAAACTGGAATGGAGAAATGCTGGAGTGCCAACTGGGCCACCCCATTCAATAGCAAACTGAAACTTTAAACAAAAATGGCACACTGTGGCACAATAACAAGGCCTGGTCTGGTTTTTGAGACCCTTTTCTCAGGAGTGGAGGTCCACTCTCTTTTATAGCCTTCTAGCCATAAGGGATGCAATAAAATGTCCTCACATACAGACCCCTATACCAGACCCCAAATGTATGACTCTTACGTTAACAGGCACATCTAAATCAATCTGTTGTGAGTGGGCATGTGTGTGTTTATGCCCTGTGGTAGGATGCAGTGGATCAGGTGGTTCCTGCCTTGCACACAGAGCTGCTGGGATGATTTCTGGTTTCCATTATCCTAAACAGGGTCAAACAGGCTTCATAAATAACTGATGGATGAATAGATGTGGAGTTCATGCTGTTTTGTAAAATGGGCCCATGAAGGACTCCGCTTACAGTGTTTAGAAGCTGTATTTGTGAAGAGTTCTCCTTTAGCTAAAGCTGTAAAGAGGCTGAATCTGAGGGTCATTGTAATCCAGATGTTCCATATTCATGGATAACCAGTTACCACAGTGCAAATCTATAAACTGAGAAGACTCATGGTGTGAGTCCACAGCACCACAATGGATAATTTAAATTCCCTTCTATATCCTACTCTTGTGCATGTTAGGTTAACTGGCATCTCAAAATGTGCATAACATCAATGAGTGTGCCCTGCAAAAAACTGGCATCTCATCCAGGGATTAATGACATCCTTGAGCTTGATGTTGCTTCAAAAAGTTCTGAACCCCCACAACTTTGCACAAGTACTCTATATAAAGTTTCAGAAATGGACAAAGTCCAGAAAGGCTCTTTTGTGGCACGGAGCTAGACAGTTTGAGATCTGTGGCAGAGCGACGGGCACTGAGCAGGCTCCTGTCAATCATGGAGAATCCACTGCATCCACTGAACGGGATCATCTCTAGACAGAGGAGCAGCTTCAGCGACAGGCTGCTGTCACCGTCCTGCTCCACTGACAGACTGAGGAGATCGTTCCTCCCCCACACTATGTGACTCTTCAGTTCCACCGTTTGGTAAACATTAACATTATACAAAGTTATTGTCTGTTATAAGTTGTAGTACACTTAAATGGGGCCACACAAGGGGTTTTATTTGTGTGTAAATACTGTATATCCTGTTGGGTGACTGTTAAATATGAGTAACAACACTGGTTGCACCAATTCCTCTTTGTAAATTTGGGTTGGTGTCTTTAAACAGGTTTGCACTGATGTGGAGGGGCTTACGAGATTTGTAGTTTGTGGTTTGTGGTTTGTATGCACTGTACTGATAAAACTAGAATAGAAGGATGTGGCGGGACTTTTTTATTGTGCCATTTTCCAGGCAACTTCGTCAGCAGCAGCTCCTTTGGCATTCGTAGTGAAGGAGGATGGTGCTCAGCCACCAGATTTAAGGACAGCAGTGGGTTCCTTTTCCTCCCAATCCAGTCCACCGATGCTCTTTAAGAAGAGACGTGCCGCCAAAGACTATTCTGCTGGACTCTGGTGGTAGGACAGTATTTCACCATCCCAGTTCTGGGAAGCAGTTTATTAAAAGGAAGCATTCCGCACTTCTTTTCATCCTTTAAGCAATGTTTACATTTCCAGAACCACCTCCATCACCTACAGTAAGGACTTCTTCTAGGACTATAAATATCATCGAGGGGGGATTTGTTTGTAGCATTTGTTTAGTACTTTTGTCATTATTTTGCTTGAAGGTGTTTGTGAGTAGTTATTCTAGTAAATATGGGATACAGTCAACCCTCGTTTATCGCGGTTAATCCGTTCCAGACTCTGCCGCGATAAATGAATTTCCGCGAAGTAGAAACCATATGTTTGTATGGTTATTTTTATATATTTTAAGCCCTTATAAACTCTCCCACACTGTTAACATTATTAGAGCCCTCTAGACATGAAATAACACCCTTTAGTCCAACGTTTAAACTGTGCTTCATTACAAGACAGAGATGGCAGTTCTTTCTCACAATTAAAAGAATGCAAACATATCTTATCTTCAAAGGAGCATCGTGAAGAGCAGATAATGTCAGAGAGAGCGCTCGCTAAGAAAAGCAAACAATCAAAAAATCAATACGTACTTTTAAGTATACAGAAGCACCGTGATAAAGCGGCATTTTGTAGAGGAGCATCCTATCTTCTAGGCAAACAGCCACTGTGTAAACTGCCCCCTCTGCTCACACCCTCTCCGTCAGGCAGAGAGAGTGAGAGAGACAGAGAGAAGCAAACAAAACAAGCGCCACGCGGGAAGCATATCTTTTAGCATTGAGGAGTTTTAGTTAATATGTAATACATGCTCTGATTGGGTAGCTTCTAAGCCATCCGCCAATAGTGTCCCTTGTATGAAATCAACTGGGCAATCAAACTGAGGAAGCATGTAACCTAAATTAAAAGACCCATTGTCCGCAGAAAGCGGCGAACCAGCGAAAAATCCGTGATACTGTATATATTTAGATGTGCTTACATTTAAAATCCGCGATAGAGTGAAGCCGCGAAAGTCGAAGCGCGATATAGCGAGGGATTACTGTATTTCTATATTTGTGTGTGGGGTGTGTTTAGTCTGTATGAGTATTTTCCTGGGGTGTTGTTGATATTTGGGTGGCAGGGTGGAAATATGTAGGGCTTAGGTGTTGGCCTGATTCTATCCGTCCCTAAATTTAAAAAGCGTAGCGGCTACTTTGCTACATAAATCTGGTGGTAACTCAGCGCTTATTAGAAGTCAGGGGCTGCGCACTGGTGGCAAAAAATTTGATGTTGCTGCCTCATAGCTCCAGAGCAGGGGTCTCCAACACGTCTCTCGCGAGCTACCGGTAGCTTGCCAATGGGTTAATGAATCCTACATAAATTTGAAAACTCGATTAGTCAAATTAGGGGTGGGTGATTTTTCCTAAAAATCATATCACGATCCTTTTAACACAAAATCACGATCCACAATCTGAATTGCAATCTATCTTTTCAATGTGGCATACACTTAAGAGAATTTTCGGACTCAAACTCATCAAGACCTAAGTAACACTTCATTTTAAATATCAAACAAAGTTATCATAGTTTGCGCAAATCTGAGAGAGAGAGGCTGCAGGCCAAGGGGAGGGATGGTAGGGCCCTCTTCACTCATCCTTGAGCCTCCGTTGGAGTCGCTCTACGTCTCGCCACGTGTTGCAGTGAACCTTGTTTCCACTTAACTAGCGATGCCTGTGTGCTCAACAGACATTATCATCTACAGACTGTTAAGGAGTAACATTTGATGTTTTTGAGAGAGAGATCATATCTATATGTGCTTTAGAAAGTAGCTACTCATTGGTAGAGATATCATGGCCACATGCTCTTCTCCCCACACAGGGGACGCTCTCCCGTCAGAGCTGAACATGATAAGATACACTGCCAACGTTTGACATTGGAGCGTACCTACCTTCCGCTTGGCCAGAATTACATTGGAGCCGTGGGGGACAGGTAGTATATTATATATGTATATATTATTGTACCTTGTATTATATTATATGTTGCATACTTAGTAAACGTTTTAGTTATTTATTTACTTTTATTTATATTATATTTTCCTCAGCTCTTCTGCAAGTGTGAATTTCTTTGTACTACATACACATGACAATAAACTTGACCCAACTACAGTTTGCTCCTTTATCTCACTGAAGTGCCCATTAGGTTAATTGGTATCTCTTGCTTCAAGAAATGGATTGATTTTCCTAAGTCTGCTTCTCCTCCTGTACATGTAATCCCAAGAATCATATTTTTTCCCAACTGCAATTTGCTCACTTCACCTCTGCAAGTGTCCATTATCTCAATGGCACAAAGCCTGAGCTCAGCTGATGCTTTTCAGACATATGATGGCTATTAATTTGCAGTTTGCCAGAAGACACCTAACAAGAAGAAGATGACAAGAAAGGTGCTCCTTATGGTAATGGAGGCAGCTGGCCTGTTTCTGCATGTCTCCCACTGAAATGTCAGATCTTTGTGAAACAGCTCTCTAATTGAGCTGAAGACTGTGGCCCAGGCAGCCTCTTTTAGAAGCCTGTTATTCGGTCAGCGACCATTG
Source organism: Polypterus senegalus (assembly GCF_016835505.1). Classification (NCBI taxonomy): domain Eukaryota; kingdom Metazoa; phylum Chordata; class Cladistia; order Polypteriformes; family Polypteridae; genus Polypterus; species Polypterus senegalus. The sequence continues at coordinate 305,525,929 of NC_053154.1, forward strand.
TGTTTTAGGCACAAAAAAGAGGAATTGAAGTATCCATCTACATGTATGTTATTAAAAATGAAACTCTCCTTGTCATGTTGTAATATTAATGGTAACATCTGTCACTTTATTTGGGTCCCTGAAGTGAATACATTTACATAGAGCAGGGGTGGGCAAAGTCAGTCCTGGAGGGCAGCAGTGGCTGCAGGGTTTTGTTCCAACCCAGTTGCTTAATTAGAAAATGATCCTTGCCAATAATTTAAATTTTTTGCCTAGTTAGTGCTTTAACTCTGCCATGTCAAGATTTGTGGCCTTAAATGGACGAGTAGTTCTCAGTACTTCACTTCTTTCTCTTCACTTACCTCCCAAGTATTTAATTAAAATAATTAGTGCACGATAAATACACACCGGTGTAAATGGAAACAAGCTAAATGGGGAACTGCTGGTTTCTTTTGTCATTTGTATCTTATTGCTAATAAGGAGCAATTAAAAATGAAAAACACAGCTGTTTAAGACTAAAATAAGCAATAAGGGTTCAAAATCTTAACAAGTGAGACAACTAAAATGAAGCAGAAGTGTAACTTGAGTGATAAGTGCTTCTTATTAAGCAGTTGGGTTGGAACAAAAACCTGCACCCACTGCGGCCCTCCAGGATAAACTTTGTCCACCTCTGACATAGAGTTACCTTAATATGGTGGGGCTGTCCAATTTGTTTAAGCCAAATGATCAAAACAGAGGGAAGCACAGTGGTTACTGTTGCTGCTACATGGATGCAGTTGTATCCAGTTTCCTGACACTGGAATCCTATGGTACTGAGTCTCTGGAGAGGATCCTTGGGTACCATTGGTTTGACTTTGTGTCAATGGAGCAGTTTCTCATGGAGTCCAAAATGAGGCACATTACCTGCATTATGAGTGAGTGTAAGTTATGGCACTACGGCTATGTGGTTTGATTCCCAGAGGGTGATCTGGCTCCCAGTTTCCTCATTGCTGAGAACCTGAGCGGCTGGACCAGGCCAAGGGGACACCCATGTAACACCTGGCTGTGCAGATATCATGGTCATTTCCGGGGGGTGGGACTGGACCACATGTCTGCCTTGTAGTGGGTGCAGCAACATGGTGTAAAAGTACATGGTCCCCAACCTGACCTGGCCTGATCTAAATGGAAAAGTCTCTTAAAGTGTTCCTTGTAATCTTTATATTGTCCATCCATTCATTTTGTTTTATAATCTTGTTTTTTCATTTCAGGGTTGTATTTCAGCTTCTTATTCTCCCACATCCTAAACACATCAGTAGACAACCTTAAATTACCAGTGTGTGTTAGAGTGAGGGATGGTTATCACTTCTAGTAGTAATCATACTAGTAGTAGGAGTCATATTCTTATGTGACAAGTGAAATTTGTGTTAACATGTTTGGCCAACATGCAACATGTCGCAACTCCCTAGTGCCATGATAAACAAGAATGTACACATACTGCATGCAGAAAGCAATATCACTCATAATTGCCTCGTACTTAATGAGCATAAGAAGTCGGGATACATAAACACGGGTGTGCGTGGCAGACCTGACCAGTTCTAGTGTGTCTGCTTATGTTTCAACAGAGGTATAACTGGCTGGGTCAGTGAAATCTACACAGTGAGATTAAGTATTTGAGACATGAAGCTGAGGGACGTGGTGAGGGTAGACTATAAAGTGACAAATTTGCAGATTCTTTTATAAACTCTTTTGTTTTTGCTTGATCTTTATTTAATATTATGAAATTTATTAATATGGTATTGTTTGTTAAATTATTTTTCAATTTTCTATTGTCTCAAGGATATATGCATTACCATTATTTGTCTTCAACCCTGTTCCCTTAAATGAACTCAAAACAAAAAAAATAAAAATAATATACAGTGGTGTGAAAAACTATTTGCCCCCTTCCTGATTTCTTACTCTTTTGCATGTTTGTCACACAAAATGTTTCTGATCATCAAACACATTTAAACCATTAGTCAAATATAACACAAGTAAACACAAAATGCAGTTTTAAATGATGGTTTTATTATTTAGGGAGAAAAAATCCAAACCTACATGGCCCTGTGTGAAAAAGTAATTGCCCCCTGAACCTAATAACTGGTTGGGCCACCCTTAGCAGCAATAACTGCAATCAAGCATTTGCAATAACTTGCAATGAGTCTTTTACAGCACACTGGAGGAATTTTGGCCCACTCATCTTTGCAGAATTGTTGTAATTCAGCTTTATTTGAGGGTTTTCTAGCATGAACTGCCTTTTTAAGGTCATGCCATAGCATCTCAATTGGATTCAGGTCAGGACTTTGACTAGGCCACTCCAAAGTCTTCATTTTGTTTTTCTTCAGCCATTCAGAGGTGGATTTGCTGGTGTGTTTTGGGTCATTGTCCTGTTGCAGCACCCAAGATCGCTTCAGCTTGAGTTGACGAACAGATGGCCGGACATTCTCCTTCAGGATTTTTTGGTAGACAGTAGAATTCATGGTTCCATCTATCACAGCAAGCCTTCCAGGTCCTGAAGCAGCAAAACAACCCCAGACCATCACACTACCACCACCATATTTTACTGTTGGTATGATGTTCTTTTCTGAAATGCTGTGTTCCTTTTACGCCAGATGTAACGGGACATTTGCCTTCCAAAAAGTTCAACTTTTGTCTCATCAGTCCACAAGGTATTTTCCCAAAATTCTTGGCAATCATTGACATGTTTCTTAGCAAAATTGAGACGAGCCCTAATGTTCTTGCTTAACAGTGGTTTGCGTCTTGGAAATCTGCCATGCAGGCCGTTTTTGCCCAGTCTCTTTCTTATGGTGGAGTCGTGAACACTGACCTTAATTGAGGCAAGTGAGGCCTGCAGTTCTTTAGACATTGTCCTGGGGTCTTTTGTGACCTCTCGGATGAGTCGTCTCTGTGCTCTTAGGGTAATTTTGGTCGGCCGGCCACTTCTGGGAAGGTTCACCACTGTTCCATGTTTTTGCCATTTGTGGATAATGGCTCTCACTGTGGCTCACTGGAGTCCCAAAGCTTTAGAAATGGCTTTATAACCTTTACCAGACTGATAGATCTCAATTACTTCTGTTCTCATTTGTTCCTGAATTTCTTTGGATCTTGGCATGATGTCTAGCTTTTGAGGTGCTTTTGGTCTACTTCTCTGTGTCAGGCAGCTCCTATTTAAGTGATTTCTTGATTGAAACAGGTGTGGCAGTAATCAGGCCTGGGGGTGGCTACGGAAATTAACTCAGGTGTGATACACCACAGTTAGGTTATTTTTAACAAGGGGGCAATTACTTTTTCACACAGGGCCATGTAGGTTTGGATTTTTTCTCCCTAAATAATAAAAACCATCATTTAAAAACTGCATTTTGTGTTTACTTGTGTTATATTTGACTAATGGTTAAATGTGTTTGATGATCAGAAACATTTTGTGTGACAAACATGCAAAAGAATAAGAAATCAGGAAGGGGCAAATACTTTTTCACACCACTGTATATATATTATTATTATTATTATCATTATTTAACTTATTTATCCCATGCAGTTTGTAGTGACAGCCAATAAAAAGTTTTAATATCATACTTTAATGAATAAAGAAAGAAAAATGTTTATGACATAAAGGAAACCAATGGTGAACAATGCTGCAAAATGGTAAATGATGTCAAAATCATTCATGGAATAATAAAAAAAAAAAAAAATCTCATGTTACTATTATTATCCACTAGCTGTGTATGCCTGTGCTGTAAAAAGCCATGGGTCATAGAAACTATTGAAATCGTCAGAAAAAAAAATGAAATGTAGAGATGTCAGGTAATTGAAAGGAACTAATCTGGGCATCTCTCTCCTAGTATAGAAAATAAAATTAGTATATTCATGTATTAGCATAAATAAATATAGAAAATATATAAGCCTTAACTTTAGTGCAAATATTAATGCAAGTCAGGCCTGCTAAACGAATGGTTAAATAAAGGCACATGCCATATTTCTTTTTCAATTAAAGCTTAGCTCTAGCCACCAATATAAACTAGCTTGAAGACCAAGGAAGGGAAGTGATAAGATAAGACAGCCAAGGGTGGAAAAAGGGGGAACGTCTGTAAGCTCAAGGCCGACTAGAAAGCAAAGCAGAAAAGTAGAGATCAATAACAAAAGATAAAAATAATAGCGGTTATTATGAAAGAATGTGGCAGGCCAGCTACACAAAAAGGAGTCAGGATGAACTGTGAATGAGCTGTTTTGAGCGAGGTCGGAGTGATAAGAAATGATAATATAAACCGTAATCTTTTAACTGTTCGGGGCTCGACTCGATTTGGCCGAATTGGGTTGAGTCCGTGTTATTGTTTTATTGCAATAAAGCTAATTACTCTGTTTGCCTATCCACTGACTCCTAGAGCCTTCATTTCAGGTGAAGACCTTTGGGTTCGTCTTTTGCCCTGGAGATTTCACTTCGTCACTAGGAGGTTTCCAACAATGATGGATGGATTAAGAGGCAGAAGTCTACGTGACCGTCATCTTCAAGTCCTTCTGTGAGAACCCTAAATCCAAAGAGGACTGTTTCATTTATGTTAGGTAGAATGCCCAGTGGGCACTGGGCGGTCTCATGGTCTGGAATCCCTACAGATTTTATTTTTTTCTCCAGCCGTCTGGAGTTTTTTTTTGTTTTTTCTGTCCCCCCTGGCCATTGAACCTTACTCTTATTCTATGTTAATTAATGTTGACTTATTTTGTTTTCTTACTGTGTCTTTTATTTTTCTATTCTTTATTATGTAAAGCACTTTGAGCTACTGTTTGTATGAAAATGTGCTATATAAATAAATGTTGTTTCGTTTTGCCGACGTTTTCGCCTCACTTGTGCATTACTGGAGGGAGGAAAAGTAAAAGGGATACTGTTTTGCTGAAGTGCTGGCCTCGCTTGTGTTATTAGCAGCTAAGCGAGTTTTCTGTTTCCTCAGTGGTGTAGCCCTTACCCCGACTCCACCTCTCACTTTTGGGCCGGATAGACACACTCACACTTCCATTTGTAGATGTTTAGATATAAGATATGTCAGTTATCCAGTTGTATAAGCAAATGTGAAAAGCATGTGCATTTCCAGCTTAAATGCTGCTATTTTCTATTGAAGATATTGATTTTATTGAATCCTGGTGGCACCAAATTCTTCCATTTCACAATTATTGAGGCCACTGTGCTCCTGGGAACAACCAAATCATTAGAAACTGTTTTATCCCCTTGGTCTGATCTACCGTATGCTTCACCACAATTTAATTATGGAGGTCCACTGACAGTTTCCTAGACTTTATGGCTTGCCTTTTTTGTCCTGCGGTGTGATTTGAGGAACCTTCTATACACAGGTGTGTGATTTCTAAACAATGTCCATTGAATTCAGTTATGCCACAGGTGGACTCCAGTCAAGTTCTAGAAACATCTGAAGGGGAATCAAAGTAACCAGGATGGCCACAACATGGAGTGTCCCAGCAAAGGTCATAAACTTCATTTATATACTTACATGAATGAGATATTTTAGTTTCTGATTTTTAAAAAATTGGCAGACTTCTCTGAGAACATGTTTGAACTATGTCATTATAGGTTATTGAGTGCAGATTGATGGGCAGAAATGGCAAATGTATTCATTGAAATTTAATCTACACTATAATAATGTGTAAGAAGTAAAGGGGTCTGAATACTTTCTGAATCCACTGTAGGGAGATGAGAGCCAGTTATGGCAACATCTGTCACAGGGCAGGAAAGGGTGCCAGTCACACTAAGAACTGCGAATCTACCCAACCTACACTGAGAGACAACCTACATGGTGATGGGAAGAAACATGCACCCAGACAGAGACAGAGCTAAGAATCGAATCCAAGTCCTAAGAAATATGAGGCAGCACTGTGCCACGCTGCAAGGCTCCTCACATGTGTGGATGTGTCTGCTTATTCTACACATTGCCTTTTTATGTTTCTCATAAGCTGCTTCAATAAAATCTGTAACATATAACTTCAGCTGTAAAAAGCAACTTAAGAACCAGGCTTCAGTTTTACTATCTGCATACAACAATAAAATTTGCACAAACCACGAGAATGTTATGCATAAAACATGGCCTCTCCTTCAGAGGAGCTTATGATAATAGCAGCATAACAAAATGTAAGATTCTCAGACCCACTAAATCCAGTAGGTGGCACAGCCTTTCCTGGCATCAATCCCCAGATGGGACAACAGACCGCTGCAGGATCAGAATAATCATCATCATAAAAAGAGATGCACAATACAATACAATACAATACAACATTTATTTATATAGCACATTTTCATACAAAAAAATGTAGCTCAAAGTGCTTTACATAATGAAAAATTAAAAAAAAAAAAAGACATAGTAGGAAATTAAAATAAGTCAACATTACATAACATAGAATAAGAGTAAGGTCTGATGGCAAGGGAGGACAGAAAAAGCTAACAAAAAAAAAATACGGAGAAGGGGGCTAACATCCAGGGTGTTCTCTGCATTGAACTAGAATGTTCTTCCTTTGGGTTTCTAATACATGCTTCAGTTTCCTCCCACAGTCCAAAAGACATGCTGATTAGGTAAGCTGCCACTGCTACACTGACCCCTTGTGTGTGTATGCGTGTGTGTGGGTGTGCATTACTCTGTGATGGACTGACATTCTGGCCAGGGATTGTTCCGTTCTTTTGCCCAAAGGGTTCTAGCTACCCTACGACCTTTCACTGGGTTAAGGAAATGGATTGATGGGTAATCATTATAATAATATAAACACTTTTTACCTACTATTACCATCACTGGCATGAAAAAAAACATACAATTATTAACTCACATTCAATCTACTTTAAAGCTGTATCTATTTTGAAAGAATCAGGGGCAAGGCAGGAATCAAACTAGGATGGGGATGCCAGTCCAATCCAGTCCAGAGCCAGTAATTACCTTCACCATCACCATGAAAAGAATAGAAAAAATGAAAATCTACTTAATTCAGTTGAGTGGCATAGGGTGCTGGTGGATGCCTTAGCAGGAGCAGACACAGGACAGCAACTGACACTGGATCAGGTGCTAGTTCACTGCAGTGCCAGTAATAGAAATTATAATCATAAAATGTACCATCATTATCATCTAAATCTTGGCAGCATAAGGTGTGAGACTGAAGCTAAATACTGTGCCCTTGCGTGCCCTTAATAATAATAATAATAATAATAATAATAATAATAATAATAATAATGAGTGGTCATTTACATTTATTAGATCTTCTAAAATATATTGCTAAAACAGGTCTTTAAATGGACTGATGCATCTATTTCTTGTAGGACAGATTTTATGCAAATCTTACATTTTAGGCTGCCTCTTTAGTTTTGCTAGAGTGCACTGCCCCATCTGCTTTTTTCCCATTATTACACATTTTTCCTAGTGAATGTTATAAATTAAAAACTAGTATCAGATCAAACCATGAGTGAATCAATAATACAAAGTTTTTTAGTGATTATGTTTTTTTTTTACTGTTGTAATGGGTCCACCAGTGTGTGTTATTTGAGCCTAACACTGTGATTCTATGATTTTGCCATGTTCTATGATTTTCATAGATAGATAGATAGATAGATAGATAGATAGATAGATAGATAGATAGATAGATAGATAGATAGATAGATAGATAGATAGATAACTTATTGCTCATTATCAAATACCTGATCACAAAAAAATACCACATTCTTGGTATTTATTTTATATATGTATTGAATAAGGGCATGAAATAGGCACTGCACATATAGGCAATGCTCAGCCTGAAAAAGCTAAGGGAAGGTCTACAGGATGGTAGTGAGACCGGCTATGTTATGAGGGTTGGAGATGGTGGCACTGACCAGAAAGCAGGAGACAGAGCTGGAGGTGGCAAAGTTAAAGATGCTAAGATTTGCATTGGGTGTGACGAAGATGGACAGGATTAGAAATGAGGACATTAGAGGGTCAGCTCAGGTTGGATGGTTGGGAGACAAAGTCAGAGAGGCGAGGTTGTGTTGGTTTGGACATGTGCAGAGGAGAGATGCCCAGTATATTGGGAGGAGGATGTTAAAGATAGAGCTTCCAGGCAAGAGGAAAAGAGGACGGCCTAAGAGAAGGTTTATGGATGTGGTAAGGGAGGACATGCAGGTGATGGGTATAACAGAACAAGATGCAGAGGACAGAAAGATATATAACTGTAGTGCAAGTTTACAGTGAGGTGATTGTACTTATAAGTACAAACAGTTCTACAAGGAGCAATTGATTGAGTATGTTTATAGTTCTTGGGATGAAAGTGTTTCTGAACCGTGAGGTCCAAACAAGAAAGGCTTTGAAACGTTTTGCCGTGGCTGAGGCAGCGTGTGCTTGATACTGTATACCGATAATTCTCTTTCCGATTAGCTGCTGCTGTGATTCCCCACTCAGATACAGTGATTTAAATACTCCGAGTGGTGCAGTGACCCCTAACGGGAGCAGCCGAAAGAAGAAGAAGAAAAAGAAGCCTGAAAAAGCAACTGTTCTCAGTCTCATTATCTGTAACTTATATGTATAATTCTTTGTACATAATGCTTGGTGTTCTGTTTCCAGATTATAAATTGTATTTTAATTGCCTGCCATTTCGATGTGCTTGATCAGCCTTCTCCACAGGATACAGGTCAGTCCTGCATCTCCTCGCCAGACAGGCCCTTTTCCTTCAGGTCGTCTTTTACTTTATCCATCCACCTCTGTGTCGATCTCCCTTCACTTTCTCTTCCTCTATACTTCCATTACCATCACTGTTTTGTTCACATAATCATTGTCTCACCTCATCACATGTCCATACTACTTCAAACTACATTCCTGAACTTTCTTAGCTGTCTCTCCCACTATTGTTGCACCTCTGACCGTATCACATGTAGGACATGACAGGATGGTCTGCTTTCTCTTATGGAGATGTTTTTCACAGCAGGGGCTCTTCATGATGGAAAAGTCAATGTAATATAATATAACATTCTCAGCCCATTTAGTCCAATGTTTTAGACAGTCTTCTGGTGCTGGTGTCCTCTTAGTGAACACCCGTTCAACTTGAGTACTCCAGTCTCTCCCAACATTCACAATGAGAAAATGAGTGAGTTTTAATTGACCCTTCTGTATGCTAAGGCAACACTCCACATTGTCATGTAACAAGATTTCAAAAACTTTAATACAGTTCATGGTTGTGGGAGGCCTAAGTCAATCTGTACATTATTCAGCCAGAGTCAGCCTTGGACAAGGAATCTTTCTATTAATTGTAGTCCCCAACAGTGCCAGTGCTAGGTTATTTTGAGCCCTAGGCCAAGCTTATTAGTGCGCCAACTGACTAACAAGCTAACCTGTATGGCTGGGTTTTGCCCCCTGTTATCATCTGCGCCCTAGGTGAATGCCTAATTTGCACTGGCACTGGTTAGTAATTAATTTAAAACTTGCCGTTGGCATGTGTGAGGAAAACAGCTGAAACTGGAGAAAACCCACCTAACACGGGACGGAGACTGAGCAAAAGAAACTCAAGCTCAACAACACTATCTACTGCACCAACATCCTGTTTGGAAAGAGACATTTTAATAGAGTGATATATACCACCCGCTATGCCGGTGGTCAAGTCAGGACCTCTATCTGCAGGGCAAATGAGGGCCACCTTACAATGTTCGCCCAATACAGATTGGCCAAAGATACATAGTTCCTAAAGGAGGAATCGAAGAGCAGTGAAGAGTGTGACATTGAAAAGGAGACTCAACTGGGAATAACTACATTTGGGAAAATGTTAAGAATTATTCTTAACTTCAAGATTATGTATAATTTCAACCTGGCATTGAATTTTGACAAGGTAAGGATTAATGGAGGTATGTAGGTCAGGCTGATTAATGTCTCTTAATTGGCCCACAGGGTGTTTGTGTGTCTAGGGATAGACCGGGACTCCATCTTGTCTTGGTTCCTACCTTGCACTCCATGTTGTGGGCATGGATTCTTGCTCTACATAACTGTACTGCTTATACTTTGCCAAATTGAATTTAGATGTATTTAGATTGTGTGCTAAATAGAATGACTATTGAATGAGTGAGTGAAAAAGGAAGCAGTGTAATGGCACATTTGGTCCAAATCATATTATGTGATATCATATACTGTTATATTCTGCTCTGAACTTGTACTATTTTTTATTTTACTGTTATACTGTATTGAGGATTACTTGTGTTCTGTGTATTGTATTATATTGACTCTCTATTTTTGACACCCACTGCACGCCCTACCAACCTGGAAAGGGGTCTCTCTTTGAATTGCCTTTCCTAAGTTTTCTTCCATTTCTTTTCCCCTACTAGGGTTTTTTGGGAGTTTTTTCATTGTATTCTTTGAGAGTCAAGCCTGGGGGGCTGTACAAAAGACAGGGCCTGTTAGAGCTCATTGCAGCACTTCTTGTGTGATTTTGAGCTATACAAAAATAAATTGTATTGTATTGTATTGTCTGCTATCATGGACTTTCTGTTGTGCCTTGTGCAACATCACGGTTGTAGTTCCTGAACAGCTATTCATTTTCCATCAAGTTACACTGGTTAGCACTGCTGCCTTGCAGATCAAGGAGACCAGTGTTTGTCATTGTGGAGTGTCCATGTTCTCCCCATGCCCAAATACTTCACTGTTCCTTCAACATCAGGTTAATAGACAGCTCTATGTGTGTGTATGTGCATGTGTGCGTGTGTGTGAGTGTGTGAGTGAGTGAGTGTGAGTGGCCCATCCAGGGTTGTGTCCTGCTTTGTACCGACCCAGTGTTGTTGGGATAGGCCCTGGTATCCTAGAATTGGATTAGGGTGCTGGATTTAGATTTTATTTATCACATATACACACACAGAGTTTGCAGTGAAATGCAGCTCATCTTGCAGCCTGTACTGCAAATTAAAAATTGTATGTTAAAATTAATATTAAATATTAAAAAGTGAAGATTTAAAATACCTCAAGTAATTGTAATTTTATAACACATACAAATCTTAGAGGTATAACTTTTTTTTAAATAATTATTAAGTAATAAATTTTGAGGAATGTCTGACAAGATGACCATTTGTTATTTTTCTCAGTTTCACTGTTTTTGATTTGAAGTGCTTACCATATTCTAACCATTCAAAATGGCTGTGGAAAGGGTGAGATAAGTCCTTCATGATGCTAACTACCATGGTAGTGTTACACTGTAGGTCCTGTTGTGACATTCCCATGATGGGCTCAGCTGAGTGCACACCTTTCTGCAGTGTTGAGTGCTCCATTTTTGAGCCATTTCATTACCGGGCAGTAATGCAGCCTGCCAGTATGCTTTCAAAGACTGGATGATAGAAGGACTTGAGGACTCTTTCTGACTCTCTGAATTTCTTCACTCACTTGAGAGTCTGTTTGTGTGCATGTAGGTTTGAGAATATAATGCTGTGTTATATATGCATGAATTAAAGGCTGCCCACTTACCAAAGTTTAAAACCATAGTGATATAATAATAATAATAATAATAATAATAATAATAATAATAATAATAATTCATTACATTTACAATATATGTCGCTTTTCAAAGTACTTAAAGAGGTTTATGTAGTGAGCAAGGAGCCACTTCAAACACCACTAATGTGCAGCATCCACCTGGATGATGCAGCGACAGCCACTTTTCCACCAGTACATTCACCATACATGAGCTATTAGGTGGTGAAGGGGCGAGAGATAGTTAGCCAGTTAGAGACAGGGGATGATTAGTGGGCCAGAATGACCAGACCGTGGGGGGGAATTTACCCAGAACATTGGGATACACCTTACCATTTACGAAGGATGCACAGGGATCCTTAATGACTACAAAGAGTCAGGACCTTGGTTTTACGTCTCATCCAAAGAACGGTGCTATTTTTACAGCACAATGTCCCCTTCACTGCACTGGGGCAAAGGGATCCACATTTAAACCACAGAGTAACCCCAATCAACCCAACCGATTTTTCTTCGTTGGTCTCCCAGCCAAGTATTGGCCGGACCCAAACATGCTTAGCTTCAGGTGGATGACCTGTTCTGAAGTGCATGTGGTATGGATGCTATGCACAAAATAAAAAATCAGTACATAACACTGATAAAAGTTTTCCTGCATGTCTTTTTGTTCATGATAATGCCTTACCTTTTTCAAATGCTGCAGCAGAACAATGACATCAACAACATCTGCAAGAATGAGAAGCCTCGTCACCGCTGCCAGGAGCGCCCGGGCGGCCTGCACCACGTCTTCTCGGGCCGGCAGGTGGCAGGGATTATCTGTGAACACACTGGCTGTCTTTGAAAGGGAGCAACCTGAAAGAAAGGAGGATACAGGACACCATGAGTTTAAAATATACAGGCTGACTCTTTATTCTGTACTTATGAGGCCTTTACAGTGGAATACTAAAAAAGCGCCCAACATTTAGAAGGCCTGAGCTGTTCATTGGGTTCAGAGTAATGTGATTCATAACAAAGACTTAATAATTGTGTTGTGCTTTAATATGTATCAGAAAGATCTATTGATTTATATTCTAACATAAACTGTGATTTGACTGATTGATTAATCGATGTGTGGCATGGTGGCTGAATGCTCCTGCCTCACTCTTACAGAATCGTTGATTCAAATCTCTGGTTGGAGCAATGCCTTTGCAGTGTGTATTTTTTCTGTGTGTCTCTGTAGGGTTCCCTTCTATATCCAAAAAACATTTCGATTAGCAGGACCAGTAAGTGAAGGAGCGTGGGTAGTGAACTGGAGCTTCATTAGGGATTACGCCTCCTTGCACTTGAGAGTGCCAAGACAGACACTGGCTACGAATAATCTTGAAATAAGCAGGTTAGGATGGTGTAGGATTGATGGGTGTGGATTGTAATTTATACCACATCACAAAATACTCCAATATTGCTCACTGTCAAATTACAATGTATACCATTCATATGATTTTCTCTGTAATGTGGATGACTTTGGTAAAATGCTATATGGTTGTCTGCAGTGTGAAAGGTGCTATATAACATAAGTGACTGATTTGTGCCATGATGCACAGTACATTGCTTTATAAATATTTTCTATAGAAAGGACTACTGGTCATTGTGGAAGGCACTATATACTGAAATATGGATCTGTACCAACACATAAAATTCTTTATAATAACACCAACAATTAAAAGTGCTCCATATACTACTGTATTTAAATCTGCTATGAAAATATACCATTCCATTTTCTAAGCCCATTTAATCTTGAGGATGGAGTCAATCCTAGCAAGCCTAGGGCACAAGACAGGAGCTATCACTGGACTGGGCAAACACGCACACATCAGTGGCCAATTCAGTAACGCCAATCCACCTAACCTACATGTCTTTGGACTGTGGGATGAAAACCAGAGCACTCAGAGGAAACCCACTGAGACACGGGGAGAACATGAAAACTCCATGCAAGGAGGACCCAAAACATGAACTCCGGTTGCATTACTGCAAAGCAGCAGCACTACCACTGTACCACTATGCTGCCCTGCTTTGAAATGACAAAGTTAATTTGGTTCATATTTAAAATGTTAAAAAAATCCATATTTATTTACTAATGACATCAATAATAATGATAGCAATAATAATCATAGTCATTCTCAAACCCATTTAATCCAATCCAGGGTCATGCAGAGCTGAAGACAACCTTGTAAGCATCTGATGTAAGACAGGTAACAGACTGACAAATGTCAATCACTCACTGTAATTTTCCTAGTTTTATAAAATGTATGAATATTTACTAGATGATAGTGCATAAAATATGGGAGGTTCCTAAAACCCCCGTGAATAGAATTGAGTTGGTATTTTCCTGTCATTTCTTAACAGTTTTTGAGTAAACAATGTTCTTTAGTAAGTGTTTTGCCTTGCCTTGTGTAAGGTATAGAGGCATACGGTTTTTTAACCGTGTCCTTGAAAGAATTCTTTTTTGTGCTCGCGTTCGTGCTTATGCACGGTAACTGAGCCACGAACTCGTAAATTAAAAGATCTAAGTTTTGAACTGTATGTTTAAAGCATACAGAAGAAGAAATAAATAACCTTTAAGTACAGAAGTAACCAAAGCTTCATAAGAAAAACTAAGTTTATAGAAGATACATTTTTCCCTTTTTTTTGCCTTTATTCTTTGTGTGTAACTATTTTTCTTTTTATTCTTGTATGGATTATTTGCCTTTAACTTTCACAAAATATTTTTAAAACAAACTTTTGGACTGAGAGATTTCTTTAACACGTGCCTGACTTCACCTTATGCAAAGGCGGCTACACTCACACATATTCACACTTGCACTAATCATAATCTATACTAATAAAAGGCAAAGCCCTCACTGACTGACTGACTGACTCACTCACTCACTCATCACTAATTCTCCAACTTCCCGTGTGGGTAGAAGGCTGAAATTTGACAGGCTCATTCCTTACAGCTTACTTACAAAAGTTGGACAGGTTTCATTTCAAATTCTACGCGTAATGGTCATAACTGGAAGCTATTTTTCTCCATTTACTGTAATGGAGTTGAGCTCGAAAGCCGTGGGGGGCGGAGTTTCGTGTGACACCATCACGCCTCCCACGTAATCACGTGAACTGACTATCAACGCAGTACGTAGAAAACCAGGAAGAGCTCCAAAAAGCGCTGAAGAAAACATGCATTATATAATTAAAAAGGCAGCGAAACATTAAGAAGCGAGTGAGTGACATATACTACCATATTCATGAGTGCTGCTACTTCGGAAACAAAGCACGGTGTAAACCTAAAGTTTAAATTAAGTTCATGGACAGGCTGCCGCTGGCGTTTGTCATGCCCACGGGTAATGCGGGATACAAGTTTAATGAGAGGACGCAGGATATAAACGAGAGTTTTGATCACTTTGTAACTAAGTTAAAATTGCAGGTGAGGGGCTGTGCTTATGCAAATTCCGAGAGACTGTGTTTGTGGGGGGTTGACAGTTAAGGCGGGTGGGGGAGTCACGTCATCATCTCCCCTCCCATTCACCTCATTTCGCTCTGAGCTGAGCTCCGCGGCTAACGCCGTCTTCCGAAGCAACTTCATCACACTGCCACCAAATACTCACAGAAAAATCCACAAGTTAATACACACGCTGTCTCTAGAGTTTCTCCACACTGAATCCTCCAGGCACTACTTACAAAAGGTTACATTGACAATCGTGTTACGTTATTTTTAAAAAGTTTCCTTTTCTTAGTTTTCTAAAGGGGAACTTCTGTCAATGCATGATTTCCTGGTACACCGATTACATTGATCAGCGCTTCCCGGTTCATTTTACCCTCGCACCCCCTTGGTTTGAGAAGAAGTATGAAAAAATATGAGGTTAACACAGAAAAACAGATCACCAATTCAAGCTTTATGAATAATGGATTCGCCATCAATAATTGTTTTGGTAAAGCCATACTCAGCGTAATCCTCCTTCCGTTTTATAATTTTTCCGCCACTAGCCATGATTAAATGAACGGTAAAAAAGTAAGAGCGAGGGTGACTTATTCAGGCAGGCAGGCGACAGCTCAATAGCTCGAATTTGGATATAAGTAGCTTCTATTTAGTTGCCAGAAATATCTTTGTTAGGAATGGAAGTTGAATTTAGTCTTTAAATTTCTATGGTAAAGAAAAAGTTATGCAATGATGACTACATTTAACTATATAAAGTCAAAACTTGTATATATAAAGTCATTTGCGAATATATAAAGTCAAAACTTGATTATATAAAGTTACTGTCGGAATAAATAAAGTCAAAACTTTAATATATAAAGTCAGCGTTGTGTGATTGAAATAATTGCTTTAGACAAAAATAAAGGTTTGGGGACCATTCCCATATATTGTCGGCGAGACAATAAGCAAAAAAAAAGATGTTGATTCAAAGTCTTGAATTACAGTGAATACATAATTGAGACAAAATGGCGTTTATATGTAAAAGAAAAAACATGTGACAGGAAATGGTTGGCAGTCTGGAAGCTTTACAGGAAGTGACGTCTTCAGTGTTGGCCGGAAGTGACGTCATCAGGGACTCAGGGACGGCCGGAAGTGACGTCATCAGGAATGGCCAGAAGTGACGTCATCGCGGCCATCTTGAAAACCCGAAAGTTGATTTATTATTTCCCGTCTTGGTTTCTGTTGGCAAAAAGAGTTCAGGTAAGCACCACGTGACAACCCCTCATCTCGTGATGTTTCATTCACCTTTAGGCTCTCTGACTGCCTCCTAATCGCACATGTGTGACAGTTGGTATATATAAAGTCAATACCTGTTTCTGAATATATAAAGTCAAAACTTGAATATAAAGCCTAAAGTCATTCCCAAATATATAAAGTCAAAACCTGAGTATATAAAGACGGTGTTGGAATATTTCGGAATATATAAAGTAAGCACTGGAATATATAAAGTCAAATCTTGAATATATAAAGTCAGCGTCGGAATACAGGCTGTAAAGTAAGCTCTGCAATATATAAAGTCAAAACTTCAATATATAAAGTCAGCGCTGGAATATATAAAGTCAGTGCTGGAATATCCATCCATTTCCCAACACATTGAATCCGACCACAGGGTCACGGGGGTCTGCTGGAGCCAATCCCAGCCAACACTGGGCGCAAGGCAGGAACCAATCCTGGGCAGGGCACATGCATCATTTTCAAAACATTAACCGAACAGTGTTTTTTTAATTTATTTTTCTGAATACGTTTTTGTTCACTTAGTTCAGTTCAAAGTCGTTTCAATCAATAGATTTTGACTTTCACTTTATATATTCAGGAGTGAGTTTATATACTCCGATGTTGACTTTATACATTCAAGTTTTGACTTTATATATTCCGACAGTGACTTTATATATTCAAGTTTTGACTTTATATATTCGGGAATGACTTTATATATTCAAGTTTTGACTATATATTCTGACGCCGACTTGTTTGGCAACCTTGTTAATAGTCATTATTTTCCTGTATAAATCGTTGGTTGTTACGATAAAAAATGTCAGTTAAATATATGATATAGGAGACACACACAGTGATATTTGAGAAGTGAAATGAAGTTTATTGGATTTACAGAAAGTGTGCAATAATTGTTCAAACAAAATCAGGCAGGTGCATAAATTTGGGAACCACAAAAAAGAAATGAAATCAATATTTAGTAGATCCGCCTTTTGCAGAAATTACAGCCTTGGATTTTTTTTCTCCCTAAATAATAAAAACCATCATTTAAAAACTGCATTTTGTATTTACTTGTGTTATATTTGACTAATGGTTAAATGTGTTTGATGATCAGAAACATTTTGTGTGACAAACATGCAAAAGAATAAGAAATCAGGAAGGGGGCAAATAGTTTTTCACACTACTGTATATATATATATATATATATATATATATATATATATATGCCAGCAACACTCATGACAGTGACAAAACAATTACATTGTCAATCATGTTACGTTATTATTAAAATTTTTCCTTTTCTTTATCATAACTGCTTTAACACACTACTAGCGTGGGTATTCTGCTAGTAATAATAATAATAATCATAATAATAATAATAATGAAATGAATTAAATCTGGTATAGCAGTGTTTCCTAACCTTTGTGACGTCATCACCCAGTTTATCACACACCAGTGTGTTCACCACCCACAAAGTGGATCTGTGGATTCAACGCAATCCTTCAGGAAGGTGTTCCCCTCGGTGAATCAGGCACGATCGTCAAAGCGCAGTCCCGCGTGATCACCACAGCATTACAGCATTAGATGGTGAACCAATTGTCAGTGAGGAGATTGGGGAGGTCATCCAAGAGTGATGCAATTCACCTGTGAAGCTGCTGTACTGACAAGTGTAATTGTCAGAGCATGAGTAGAAGGGTTCGTCTAGGATTAGCTGCAGCCCACCTGCAATACTGCCACAGCCCATATGTTGGAAAACACTGTGTTATAGAAACACTGATTATGGCAGTGCTAACCACCTAAACAGCTATTTTCTCTTGGAGTTCTTGCTGAACACCCTTGCTGCTGTCTCATACAATTCACAATAATAATAATAAAAGCACAATATTTTGATTAACAATTTGCTTCTGGGCCTGCTTATTCTAAAAATGTAAGAGACTCTGGCAAATGTAAAATGGGATATATTATATATTTCCATAGTTAGCTGGTAGGATTGCGATCACTAACACCTTGCAAGCTCAGTTACACCTTAACAGAGAAGCGCTTTGTCCAAAGTTAGAAAGAGCAAAGAGCCGGAGTTAGGATAAAAGTAATGCGGAAAGGTTTCAGAACTGGCCTGCCTTCATATAATAAGGAAAGATCAATTGCTGTCAAATGAGCTGGATGGACTTTCTACCAGTTACATCTCATGGTGAGTCGTGGGACATTTAGGTACTGTGCCATTTTGGGAATTACAGAAAATGGCAAAACTTCATATCTAATTGCTAAATTTCATCTGATATGACTAGCTGGAATTTAAAAAAGGCAGGAGGAGGATGACACAACTATGTGAATGGGCAATGGTGTAACAGCTAGCAAATGACAAAAAAAAAGTAAATAATACATATTCCTGTCGTGATGTGAGATTTTGCATATAAGTTGATAAATATTTTGTATTTCTTTATTTGTAATTTAAGCAAAACTAAGTCAGGAAAGTGAATTTTATGACAGAGTTGGTGGAAGGGCTTGAAACAAATGTTTTTCTGCTAGAGTCTCTCTCTCATCCCCCACACAAAGCCAGGTTGTCTAACTGCCAAACTTTACCTCAACAAATGGTTTTTGGGGGTGGCAGGTGTTAAGATGTTCTATTTCCCCATTGGTCTGAAGTATGGCTGTTTGGAATTGGCTTGTATCAGAAGCCTTTAAGTATCATGATGCCCTATTGGCTGTAGGGGATTGGACAGAACATCTATAAAATTTGCTTGGTTAACCTCGCTCTCTCTTACTAACATCTGATGATGGAGCATCTCTCTCTCTTACCAAACTGATGAAAGACCATCTCACACCATGAACTAAAAAGGACAACACAATGAAGAGCACAGCTCGGCAGCCATATTGAAACAGGCATGCGGCCTGTTCTGAAGAAAGCTGACCACAAATGAACTAGAGACATTTTTAAGTAACTTACAAGTCAGTGTGCCGCCTGAACTACACATCACCATTTATCAGGTTATATGGTTGCCAATATTCAAATGTACTTTGCATATTGTTATTATTTATGAATATTATCAATAATACATTATTTAAATTGTAACTTAAGTCCTGCTTGTCTTTAACTACACCCAATTGCCTGAGGTTATAGATGTAGAAGGGAAGGTGGGGAGAAGTTATATACTATAATACCTTATACACCATGGCAAGTCTGTGAGATTTGAGGCATTTTGACAAAGGCTACATATTAATAATACAATAGGGGAAAATAGAGCAAAATATTACTCTACATGATCGTCAAAGCAGGAGTCAGCAATAGAAATGATTGACTCTGTTAACATCTAAAATTACACTCTGTTCAATCTAATGATGATCCATTCCAACCTTGGAATGGCAGTAATTTCAATCATGGGAACAATGAAAAACTTTCATCAGTATGTGTCATGCTCCATTCTTGTGCAAAATGAGCTGGACTTGCTTTATCTAAATGTTAAATGTCTTTAAAAGTATACCTATTGCACCAGTGGGAAGATATGACCACAATCTGATCCATTTTACTACCAACTACAAGTCTGTTATTAGACGGCAACAGCTCTCTCATCATTAGCCAGCCTTCAAGTTATTGGGTGTGTTATTTCTTGTTATAATATCTCTGTTTTTCTTGACCTACTGTAAAGTCTTAATTTTCCTTTGGGAACAAATGAAGGACGGACGGACAGACTCACTGACTTACTATCTATCTGTCTTATCTATTTATTATTTTAGTGCCTTATCTATCTATCTGGCATAATCATGGGTGATATCTGTAATGAATTTTTGGTATCTTACACTTGACAAAAATAGTTCAGTAGGTGAAAATGCCTGAGGATAGCATGCAAAATGAACAGAAGGAAATGGCCAAGGATCAAAATGCTAGGAAGTCAATAGAAGATTTGACATCCACAATCAGTAACAGTAATTGTAAGATCCATTTGTTAGTTTGTTAGGTTATGTTAGGTTGATAGAAGTTTTTTCTTAGTAATTTTAAAATGTTTGCCTATATATTAGTGCTTAGTCAGTGGAGGTTCTATTATAACCCCTGCAAGCTAAATTGTAAATAGAATATTCTAATTATTTTTCTATTATTCTGAAGACAGACTAGTTTTGTTTAAGATCTGCCTTGCAGTTGGTAAGGCATGGAGGGCAAACAGTTTTAAACTGTACAGAATGTTTTGAACATAATGAATGTTTTGAACATAATAATTGTATTGAACATACTGAGGTACCAAGGTGAAGCCTATGTAAGTTATCCATAGAAGAGTAACAATCTAGTACAGAATGTAACCAAAGTTTCACTGCTAACATTGTAAAGAAACAGAGAAGAAACCTTGTTTCCTTTTTGCTTTTTATTCTGCATGATCTTTTTCTGAATTTTGTGATTTTTTTAAATTTCCCTAAACTCTTTTAAAATAAACGTTATTGGACTGAGAAATAACAATTTGATATGAGTTTGACTCAGGCTGGATCCTACCTCGCCAACTCAAAGGCAGCTCAACTTTTCGAGCCTAGAAAAGACACAGCTAGAGTAATGAAAAGTCAAAAGAAAAACATCAGTAAATAAATCTTTCCTTTAAAATATCACAGATCAAAACAAAGTTATTTAAGAATTATTTAATCAAAAACTTAAATGTGAATCCTATCTCACTGCCATCCTAAATGCCAGAAATGTGAAGACACAACACACAACAGCCACGCAATCACAAAACTGTCAATAATAAAATGAATAAATGACAATGATGAATTCAGTTAAAAGGTTAGAGAATCAGGGTGCTGTATGCCTGTTCCTTGCCTGGGAATCAAAACAGTTTCTCTGACTGCACTTTATATTGTTGATTTTTGTACCAGTTGTTAACCGTATCTGAACCTCTGTCTTATTTTTGAGGAACTGAAACACACCAGAGGAAATCCCTTGGACAGATGGGTACTTGTCAAAATAAAACTGGTTGTGGTTGTTATGTAATTTATATGGTCTACAAAAGGAAATGCAAGTAAATACATGCACTTTAATGTGTTGTCAGAAGGTGACACGGTACTTTCCACTGGGGGCATGCTTTTTAAGTGCTTTGATTTTACTGAGAGCCTGAAGCTAGCCACTAGTGTGAATCCTGGTAGTCAAAAGGGATTCTCTGAATTGCTGTCTTGGGGTCCACAATTTTCTGGCGAGTCCTTATGTTGAGATAAGTCTTCAATGGATCCACTTGGTTAATGCTGCTCCTTATCTGGTATAGAAGCATCCTACTCTTTCCCATTACTTGACTGGCATTGTGCCTGATCTTCATCAATAAAGTAGAATCTTGGAGTGGAAATGATGCTTCACGAGTTTGAGAGAACCAAGTTGAAGTGGTATGGGTTTGTAAGTAGGAAACTCTTGGCGTGCCTCCTATGAGGGGACCAATTGGACTGGCACAGCAGCTCTGGAGTGTCTGAGAGTTTCCCTGAAGGAGCTATAAAAAGTGAACTGGTTAGTTTATGTGTATATTGCCAAGAACCTGACAGAATGAAATGTGGCTTTCTTTCCCACGGTGGGTCACTCTATGTTCAACTCATTTCTGTGTTAAAAAACTGGATGCTGATTTGTGATGAGAGGTCTGTGACATTGACGGCAGATATCTGCTCATCTGTGATGACATTTTAAAAAGCAGTTTTTTGACCCAAACCAAGAAGACTAAAACCTATTTTGGTTAATGATGTGAAAAGCTATACCAAAATCTACTTAATGCACAAAAAGATTAAATAATCACATTAATTATGGTGAAAGTGGGCTCATTAAAGGTGCAGTTTAGCATCTAACCACCATTACTACTACTTCTAAAGCTTCTCCTACTTCCATATGGGGTCACTATATTTGAAGAGCCTCTCCCATTTTGGGCTGTGTGGTCCCGACGCCCAGGAGGACCGTGAGGGGGCGTCCGTCCTGGTTATGTTGGGGGCCTCGGGTAAAGGGCTTGGAAGCCCAGCCCTGTAGGGACCCGTGGCCACCGCCAGGCGGCGCCCCAGTGCCTGAATATCCCGGGAGCCCAGCACTTCCGCCACACCAGGAAGTGCTGGGGGGAAGACGACAGGGGATACCCGGACGGATTCCGGGTGCGCAGCCGGCACTTCCGCCACCCTGGGGCGTGGCTACAGAGGAATGCCGGGAAGCAGCTGGAGCCCATCCGGGTTGCTATTTAAGGGGCCGCCTCCCTCCAGTCATGGGCGGATGTCGGGTGGAAGAGGACGGAGCTAGAGTGAGGACTGGAGGCGGCCAGGAGAGAGAGGCACAGAGACTGTGAGGCCTGGACATTGGGGGAATCGTTGCTGGAGGCACTGGGGTTTCTGAGTGCATGAAAATTGTAAATATAGTTGTAAATAAAAGTGTGTTGGGTGCAACAACGATGTCCGTCTGCCTGTGTCCGGGTCCTAGTCCACAGCTGTTATACACTTCTTTGTCTGTTATCTCTTTCACCTCTTAGGTTAAATTTCACACAGACCATCTGCTTTCTCTTAGGTTGTCCTCTTCTCCTCGATATTCGTGATTCTTCTCAAACATTGTTTACCCCTCTTCTCATTACATACCTGTACCACTTGAACCTTCTTTGTATATTTTCTTTGAGATTTCTCCAACTTTAACAGTACCACTGATTATCTTACCCCCATATCTTATCAAGCTTTGTTGCTCTACATATTCTTCTCTGTATTCTAATTTCTGCACCATCTAGTTTCCTTTCATGCATCTTTCTAACTGTTCTCTGTAGACTCCTCGACAGTTCAATGTAATGTCGCAGATTAATAGTCTGTCCACAGGCAACAAGCTCTTTATGAACATGTTAATCAAGTCTGAAATGTCCGACTGACACTGTTTCTTTAAAATCTCCATGGTGACTGGGAGAAAAAAAAAAGTTTGTGATCGTAGAATACATACCAGAAATATGCTCTCAAACAGTTCCGCATGATGCCACTCGTCAGACTGATTAACCAGACTGTAGCCATAAATGACATAGAGGCATATTCAATAACTGCACCCTAGTTACCTGCTATTGACTTTACTCGTTTGTGGTTCTACAGAATCTGAGCATGGAAATAAAGAGATCTATGTTTTAGAATAGGGTCACCCCAAAACCCATTATACTGTCTGAAGGCAAGAAGCAGACGCTTGAAAATGTCATCCACAAAACTTTATGATGCTGTTGCATTCATGCCTTGCTACACTGTAAATAGACTTTATAACAGTGGGCTGAAGTGGAACGCCAATGTTGGTCAACATCTTGGATGTGCAATTATTGCCAGTCCTCACTGACTGGGGCCTACTTGTCAGGAAGTCAAATATCCTGCCACACACAGAGCTTCTCAGACCAAGGTCTCTGAGCTTCAACACCCATGACACCTGGGTGGCGCATGCCTTCAGAACATGAGGCTGTTTAGGCCAGTGGTTTTGCAGGGTTCCACACATGTCGGCCTCTGTTACTTGCAGGATGGCTCTGCTTTTTGGTAGCACTGGAAACATTATGATTCCAAGTCTAAGCTAACAGGCATATAACAAGGGGTGATGTTATTCAGCTCATCGGGAGCAAGGTGGGAGCACAGCTGACAATGTTTTGTAGTACATAATAGCCTACAGAGCTTTTCACAGTCTCACGGTCACCAAAAATATTTTCTTACATCGTTCCTTAAGGAAGGGCAGAGTGGTGGTTCTGAGGCTGGGGATCTGCCGCCGGCAATTGGAAGGTGACTCTACTCCATTTATGCCCTTGAGCAAAAGGCCCTTTACCTGCAGTTGCTCTGTACTGGGTATGACATTAAACTGCATCCAGCCCTGCAAGCAGGTCCTCCAACAAGGGAAATTTTGGGGGTTGGTGGCAAGATTGGCACTCCAGCCACTGTAAAAACCCTCACACTGTTGCAATGTGTTGCTGAGGTGTCACCCATTGTGTGGCTGAACTTGGGTCCCAATCCAGTTGGTTTGTCATGTGGTGGGTGCGGCAACGCACTGTAATCAGCACATGGTTCTAACCTTCTTGTCTCCTCCACTTCCGTACGGATTCTTTGCTCCTTTGATTACCCTCTGTAGCTCGTACTTGTGGCTTTGGTATTGCTGTGTGTCATTTGAATTAAAAGCAGCAGTCTGCTCCCTCAGGCACATGTGAACAACAAAGTTCACTCAGGGCTAGGGCAGGAGTGGGCAGTATGGGTAGGCACACACAAGTCCATATGGAATCAAACATAATCTGACACTGAATTGGCGCATTCACAAAGATTCTTGGAAGAATCTTTAAAGATTGACCAGTCAGTCAAATCCAAACAGTCCTGCAGTTTGGATTCGTGCTCCAGAGTCCAACACTGTACTTCCCTCACCACCGACTTAGCACATTTCAGTTCCTGCTTGTAAGCAGGCAGCAGAAACAACAATGCATTGTCAGACTTGCCAAAGTGTGGACACAGGGTGGGCTTGTAGATGTCTTTAATTGTAGTGTAGCAGTGATCAAGCGTCTGATTGCTCCAGTGGGTGCAGAAGACCTGCTGGTGTAATTTGGCAAGGACTTTTATCAGGTTGCAATGGTTGAGTTGCAATGATGGAGATCACTTCCACATCAGTGCACCAGGAGCTGTTATTACAAAAGCACACACCGCCATCCTTTGTCTTGCAGGTGATTGACAAGTTGCAGTCCAAACGGTGTACATATGTGTTACTGATGCTAATATGTTTATATCCTCATGACTCTCTCAGTATTTCATTTAAATTGGTACTTCATGACAAACACATTGGTGTATAAGAGTTAGATGGTGAACTGCTTACTCATCTGTTATTACCATCTCATTAAGAAAATCCAACAACAAACTCAAAAGAGCAAAAATAAGGAAAAATCTATTCCCAAAAGACAAACCCAAAGCAAACAAGTACCAAAATGCAAGTCCAATATTTGTAATCATTAAACAAAAGCACAGCCAGCAAAACAAGAAAATATAAAGAAAAACACAATATTCACAAAGCAACTCTATATTACAAAAGCAAAATGGTTCTCTTCTGAGCACTCCTTATCCTCCCCTTCAAAGGAGGATCAAAGGAGGACTCAGCAGTTTGTGAGGTGACAGTGGCCAACAACAATTTATTTTTTGTACAGCCCAAAATCACTCAAGAAATGCCTCAATGGTCTTTAACAGGCTCTGTGAGGTGACAGCCTCCCAGGCCTCACTCTCTAAAAACAGAAGAAAAGCCTCCAAAATAAACATAGTAGGGAAAAAATGGAAGGGCAGTTCAGAGAGAAACCTCCTTCCAGGTAGACTGGCCATGCAATTGGTGTCAGAAAATGGGGTAAATGCATCACGTGAAACAGAATAAAAGTAGTCCTATTCACAGAGTTAGTTGGTCAGTCTATCATTGGTTATCCACCAACTACATGTAACATATGAACATTTAAAGACCTTGTATATACTTACAAAATAAGAGAAATAACATAAAATATAACAAATAATCTTCTTATATAATACGCTACCGTGGCTGTTCGCT
The DNA here is from genome assembly GCF_016835505.1 of Polypterus senegalus. NCBI lineage: Eukaryota > Metazoa > Chordata > Cladistia > Polypteriformes > Polypteridae > Polypterus > Polypterus senegalus. Next base: position 305,551,553 of record NC_053154.1, read on the forward strand.
TGTCTGTCCAGGATTTTAAATCACCTGTAGCTCGCAAAGCGTTTCACCTATTGACTTGAAATTTGGTACACATATACTACGTGATGTCTACTATCCACTTTCAGGGTGATGATTTTTATTACTCTTTTTATTTTTTTTATTTTATTGTAGAATCAACACTCGGCAATGCGCAGCAGGGCGGCCATGCGGCGCATGCGTATGGGCGCCGTTCTCATTCCCTATCACCTTCGTTAATCATTCTTGAGGCAGATTGACAACTTAAGTGCCAGCTTAAGTAAAAAATTAAAGAAAACGTACTAAGTAATTGCAACACAAAAACTAACTTAATCAGTTTTAAGGCGAAAAGATGCCGACGAAAGAAGAGAAGCAGTGGGCCATTAGGGTGGAGAAAAGAAGAGCTGCTCAGGAAGCAGCAAGCACTTCAACCTCTGAGCACACGAATGCTAAACGTACAGAGAAAGAGGATGAAAACTAGGAATGCTCAAGTCAAGTGTATTCAACGTGCAGTACACCGTTACTAGCAATTCATATTAACAAAACCAACAATTAAACAGTAAAATATAAATTCATACTTAACAGTCACTGGACCAAGTCAATTTACATGACTGAAAATCACTGAGAATGAGAATATCTAATTTAGTGACCGGATGATGAGTTTCCCTATTTCTGACACCCAATAATGTGCTGCCTGATGGACCCGGAAGGGTTAATAAGTATGGTTTCCATTCTGCTGCGGTACTTAAAACCCGAGGCATTAGACAGAAGAGCTTCTCTTCTGTTAGTGAGGTCCAAAGCACCCATGTTTCTTATTTTTCATCACTCCATTATATGTATTGTACTTTTGGTTGAGCATTAATTTTCATCTCATGCACACAGAGCCACCAATATGACTAAGATCAAAATCAAGCCTGTTTGATTTTGTCAAAGCGAGTCGCGGACCAGTTGGAGTGAGTCGCTGAGTATGTCACACTAAATGAATTGTTTCATGAGAACACACTGCAAACGTTTCTGACTTGCTAGTATTTATTAAATGAAGACTACAACTGAAAAATGCAGGAAAAGTCATCTAATTTGGCTTAGGAATCTTCACATTGAAGCAAAAAATGTTGTTTGAGCAACAACAATTGACTTCTAATTAAGACACCAGTTTAGAACAAAAATCTGCAGCCACTGCAGCCCTACAGGAGCAAACGTTACCACCCCTGCTTTGAAATCTCCCTGTGCAATTCCAATACCATCTTGCAGGAGATTTTCCTGTTATTTTTTCACCTGCTGTTAGTGAGTATTAGCATATTCTCATTTATTTGAATACCACTTGAAGAAGAATGGCCGTCAGCATTCTCTTTTTATATTACAGTCGCTAAGCTGTGATCTACCTTTCATGTAAATGCAAAACTGCTTCAATGGCGCCAAGAGGGCCTTAACCTCCATCAGAATCTACAATCACTCAGTAATCACACAAGGGGACAAACCTCCAGGTAAAAAGATAAGCACATTTTCCACATCAGTGCTATAAACCTTTCAAACAAGAACCCATTTCTACATTTTATATGGTGTATATCCAGATGCTTTGATTTATCTACGTTATTTATTTATTGCTTTTGCCTTTACATTTCCACATAGTCCCATCCAAAACAGACAAAATACAACACATTTGAAATATTTATCATCGACCATAAAAAAGGCCACCCTTCAAAGGGCTCCGAGCATTATTATCTTGGGGACAACAGCATTAAAGCATTGAAAATTTCCATTTTGTACACCCCTGAATAATGAAGAAGGGGTGATAAAGTAATGTTCAGCATGAATAAGAAAAAAAATAAAGATGATAGACAGTATTACTGTCTGTATTGTTTATTTTGCAAATGAAGTGAGCTTCATAATTACAATACTTGTGGATATTTCACTTATGGGAATATTGCTACAAGAAAGACATAGCAACACATGAAGCTGTACAGAGGAGAGCAAGCGAGAGCATCCCATGACTTAAAGACACATGGTACTCTGACATCCTCAGGGAATTAAACCTGTTCAGTCTACAGGCAGAGGAAACTGTGTGGGGTCCTGATCCAGGCCTTCAAAATCCACAAAGGCATTGCTAAAGTTGATCCGGCAGCTTAACAATGAATCACATACTCGCGGAAACCAGTGGAATTAAGGTGAAGTGCATTTAGGACTGAAGCCAGAAAGCTTTTCTATGCTCTCAGCTGTGGAAATCTGTATTATAATGATAACCAAAACTTATAAAGTTTTGTTCCTTCAAGAAATTTTTCTCATATTAAACTTAACACTTTCCAGATTTCCCTTGCCTCGGATTTTTATTTCATTGTCATTTCTTTATAAAGTTCTATAATCGACTTATATCTTTATATATGATACACTACTGTGACTATTTGTTTGTCTGTCCAGGATTTTAAATCACTTGTGGCTCGCAAACCGTTTAACTTATTGACCTGAATTTTTGCACACTGTGGCAGATGACCAGGGATCCTGCCCCACCGGGATGCCTGGAAGAAGGACGGACCAGGAGAGGGGCACTGTTTCTCTGGGCATGAGAGGGCAGTCCTCCTGGAATCCATCAGGGCCAACCTGTGGGGACCTGTGGCCACCACCAGGGGGTGTCTGGATGGTCCTGGAGCCCTGAAGGACAGCACTTCTGCCACACCAGGAAATGCTGCTGGAAGACCATCACGGAGCACATCCGGGGCAGGATAAAAGTGGCCGCCTCACTCTATTCGAGGAGCTGGAGTCGGGAGGGAGAAGACGGAGCTTGTGAGAGAGGAGTGGAGGTGGCTGCAGAGAAGCACAAAGGTGCACGGTATTTTGTGTATTTGATTAATTAAAATAAATAGTGCGTGTTTGGACATTGTGAGCCTCAGTGTCCGGGCTGGTCTTCACAACATATATACTAGGAGACCTCTACTCTCCACTTTTGGGGTGATGATTGACCTCCAAGGTTTTTCCTCTTTTTATTTTTATTTTATATTATTGTAGAATCAGCTCTCAGCAGCGGCCAGCAGGACGGCCGTGTGCGCTGTTCTCATCCCTACCACCTTCGCCATCACTTCCCCAACCTCTTCATATTTTAAATCATTCTTCAGGCAGATTGAACTCTTAATTGCCAGCGTAAGTGAAAAATTAAAGAAAATGTACTAAGTAATTGCAACACAAACACTGACAATTAGTTTTAATGTGAAAAAAAGTGGGCCGCTAGGGTTGAGAAAAGGAAAAAGTGCTCAGGAAGCAGCAAGAGCATCAACCTCTGAGCAAACAAATGGTAAACGTACAGAGGAAGAGTATGAAAACTAGGAATGCTCAAGTCAAGTGTATTCACGGCACGTTATCATGCAGTGCACTGTTACTGGTAAATTAATAATGTATTATTTGATCTTTTGCTGCAACACCATTTTGAACTCTCATCATCTAGACGTAATGATTGGTTGCTAGTTCTTCTGACGTCTCTGAACATGAGGGTATTCAGTACCTTCATTATGTCCAGAAGATCAAAGATATATCCACCTTAATAGAAGATTAAGTGTTTGTTTGTCCGTCTGTTCCTTTAAGGGGGCGATATCCCTCCCATAGTGATATGGTGGTAAAAATCACAAAAGAGAAAATAACTTAGCTTTCTTTACTGACGATTTACGCGGCATTAGGAACGGAAAGCCACACCAAGACAAACACCAAGGTGGGATCTTGATCTATACAGTCTGCCATTTTTCATTGTTGCCCATTCGTCTGTCGGCTTCAAAGTGTTTGGCTGCAGTCCAAGTCTTTTTATACTGTCTTCTTCACGTACAGGCCCTTACTTAGGCTCCAAACAAGGGAAGGAGAGGATTCCATTTCATCTCTAACATACAGAAATAGTACAATGCCCATTTTGTAATTGTACCTTCTCTCTTCAAATGCTTGATTAGCAGTTCTAAATGAAAACTTTGGCCTGGCCTGTACATGTGAGTGGAATTATAAAATAATTATTGTACAGAGCACAGTGACATTAAACTTATATTCTTATTACACCGTCTGATTGCTAGGTCTCTGTCAATCCAATAGATGGAGCATCACAAACATTAACATTGCTTTAACGAATCCCCTACTAAATGGCATATAATAGAGACATCTGCATTGTATGCTTTACTGCAAACATTATTGCTGAGCTCTACATTGATTACTTAGAATCTAATCAGTCTTATAATATATACTGTATATAAAATGACAAAAATCAGGCATCTGGCATCCGGAGTCTGTACCAAGACATAATGTCATCAGGCGTCCACAAGAGGGCTGCAACGTCTGATGAATAAAGACAACAAGAAGCATAAAAAAGAGCTAGAATGTCCAATGGACAAAGGCAACAAGATGCACAAAGAAAGAAGGACATAAGGGCTAGCAAATCAGGTGAACAGAGGCTCCTAACTGCACAACGTGATCAAATGAGACAGACGTACCTTTGTACAATTGTGCTCATTTTAATAAACAGGCATTTCACTATGCTGGTCTTTCAATATTTTGCTTCATACTTGAATTTCTCTATTTATGACATGTTTTTTCAACCTTTTCACTGGAGTGGAACCCTGCGCGAATGGTTACCTTGCTCATGGAACCCTGTGCAATTATCCACCAGTATGTCCTATATCATGGGACTTTTTTAGCGGAACCCTTGGCTAGCACTCACGGAACCCTTGGAACCCCAGTTGAAAAACACTGGTTTATGACCTTGTGCTCCAATTACAATCCCGGGTTCTTCTTGTGACTTTAACATCTCTCTTGGTTCTGCCTTTCTGGTTACTGACTTAACACTTTCTTCTTCTTTGTTCATTTCCCTTTCCTTACACTAACAGCCTTGCTGGCAGTACAGTCGGGAACAAATCACCTATAAGAAGTCTCTGCATGAGGTATTAGATTCACTTAGCTATTAGCTAACCAAACAAGATTGATGAACTGAATGACATGCTCTCATGTGTCAAATTTCTAATGCTTTTATGTTCTAGAGGATTCATTTTGCATTAATATTATAAATATTGTATGTTATTTGAACATCAATGAACCAGTTAATGATGGTGAATTTGCAGGAAGTTAAAGTTGCAGACTTGCTACATTTTCATAAGCAGAGGTTATTAATAGACTAATAAGCTTCAATTAATTAAATAACAAATCTGACTGATTTTACAATATCTTTAGTAAGGAGAATTTGTTGTTGCTTACTGGAATCAAAAGTGAAAGCAAAGATTCAAATAGATATTATTGGCCATTCAGAATTTCAGATGACCCCCTACAGATATTTCTCTGGCACCGGCCCTGGATTGCGCCCATCTTATACCATCTGCAGGACTCTTGCAAATCGCTGAATTCTATGGGCATGACCACAGCCTGACACGCATGAGCTTGTGAAGCTGCAGTCTTTTAATCTGCTGCCTTTTTTCTTTCCCCCCTCGGGAACTCTGCTAACAGCTGCCCACCAAAGCTCCTTACACGAAATTTAATTCTCATCTCAAACGTTACACAGGTGCTAGGAGACACAGAGGAAGCAGAGACATTTAAAAGCCTAGTGATCCTCCTGTTCATCAAATTGGAACAAGAATAGGACCAGACATCTTGTCAGTAAGGTGCTTGTTTGAAAAAGTAAATATGGTGACCTGGTCACCATCACCTATGGGGAGATTTATATGGCCTTACCTGACCTCAGAGCTGTGCTCCCTAAAGCAGGCTGAGTTTACACTTCATTTCCAATGGTTTTTTTTTTTTGGTTCAAAGGTTTTTTACATAATTAAATTATATACTGTATCAACACTGCCCCACTACATCCATGTAACAACTTCTAAATGTCAGCATGTTTTTGTTTGAACTTGTTTCTGTCTTTCTTGGCAGGAGTGTTCTAACCACTTAATCCAGTTCAAGATCATCAGGAGCTTGAGCCTAAACCAGCAGTACGAGGCATGAGGCAGGATCCAAACCTGGAGCAGGACAAGTATTCTGTTCTGTGTATTGTATTGACCACCTTTTTTATTGACACCCACTGCATGCCCAACCAACCTTTAAAGGGGTCTCTCTTTGAACTGCCTCTCCCAAGGTTTATTTTATTTTTTTTCCCTACATGGGTTTTTTTTTGGGGAGTTTTTTCTTGTTTTCTTAGAGAGTCAAGGCTGATGGGACTAGCAAAAGGCAGGGCCTGTTAAAGCCCATTGTGGCACTTCTTGTGTGAGTTTGGGCTATACAAAAATAAATCGTATTGTATTGTATTGTACAAGTCTATCAGATGGTAAACCCACACACACCACCTCTCTCATGCTGGACCAGTTTAGAGTCATTGAGTAATCTAAATTGCACATCTTAGAGATGGTGTGATACTACACAACTATCTGGAAAAAAATCAATGATTATACAGTACATTAGTGAGAAACAACACACAGGAAGATTCCAAATTGTAAATGAACCCCAGTCCCCAACGCTACTCCACTCTTCTGACCACAGGTATTCTTTTAGTCTTTAATTTAGATTTTTTTTTGTTTGGTTGCACCTGAGGCCAGGCTGTAATGTAAATATTGTAAGGGGTTAAAATCAGAACAGAGTCCCAGACATAATCATCTGAAAAACAACAGTGTAGTTGAGTGCTGACCTGCTCATATAAAATATAAGCTTGCAGGCTCAAACAAGACCACAAGAACTTCTTCGTGTCTGTCTGTGTGATCTGACTCTACAAGCTGCTATTACTATTTTATATCTGTGCCTCTGTAAAAAATGTATGATGTGCAAAGGCGATGACAAAAATAGGTGTTTGCTTAAATGAAAGACATATAAGCAGTTAGACAGAAAGAAACTATCAAAGTTTACGTTATAGAGAACCACACTGTTATGGTGCAGGTGTGCCCCATACTAATGGGTCCTTCTGCCGATAACATACCCAAGGGATGAACCTAGCAGATGAGGACACTCACACAAAGCAAGGGGTAGGTGCATAAGTACATCAAGGCTTTTATTAAGAGCCAACAAAACAAGCATCCAAAAGTGCAGGGCATAGAAAGTTCAATAAATACATGATCCATAAAAACAAGTGATGGTGGAGATTAAAATCCAAATTAATATATCCATAAAAACAAGGTTAAAACCTGGCAGAAATCTTCTATTTAAAATACCAATTCCTGGCACAGTCCTTTAAAAAGTATGTCTCCTCTGGTGACCCCAAATGGCACCTAGCAGCAGAGTGGACCCCCAGCCGACAAGAACAACCATCCTTCTTTCTCAGGTTCGGCTCTCTACCATCCCATGGCTCCCAGCAAGGTTCCCAGCCTGGGCCTCGACTTGTGAAGGCTTGAGTCCTTGTGGCCATTCGTGACCCCAACAGGGCTCCCTGTCCAAGCCTCCCTGACTCTCGCTGCCATCCTGGACTTACGCAGCGAGTCCCAACGTCAGGATAATCCAGCTCCCTGGTCACACAGCTGGAGTAGCCTTCTCCAGTCCCTGAGCATCAGCCGTGCGTTCTCCACAGGTTTCTTCTTCCGGCTGCCTGCCTGCTCTTTCTCTTCTCTTTTTTTCACTTGTGGACCGGCTCTCTCCGCCTCCTGCCTTCTCTCTCCTTCCTTTAACCTCCTTTCATTTTTTTTTTCTTTTGTTTTTCATTCCTTCCCCCTCTGTTCAATGCAGGCACCTTTATACTATGCTGCCTAACTGGATATGCGTGCGAGAAGCCGCTCCCTCCACAGCATCATTGAGGTGCCTGGCTGAGCTGCCCACCTCTGCACGTGTATGCCGCGCAGTCAGCCAGTTGCCTAATTAACTGCGGAGCAAAACATACTCACGTACACCTACACCCGACTGGAGCTAGCACCTTCACGGGGCACAATTATTTATTTAAAGTTGGCCACCTATTGTTAAGCTGCGGATCCGCTGTACCACACACACCAAAGAGATGTGCAGGCACAGAATAGTAATGTTGTAGGAATATACTGCATATACATGAAATAGGACATTACTGAACTTGATGGACAATACATACCTACTTTAAAATTCTTCGTTAGTTGAAGCAATGGTAGTTTGATGCCTATTATATTGTATACAGGGTACCAAAACAACAACAACATTTATTTATATAGCACATTTTCATACAAAAAGTAGCTCAAAGTGCAAAAGGATATATATTGGGCCTGCTGCTTTTTCAATCTACATACTTCAATTAATAAAGATTGCTTTGAAACGTGAACTAGCACAGCTATGCAGATGAAATGCATCTTTATTTATCAATAGCACTTGATGAACCCTGACCAACTTTCCCATTGTTCCAAATTAAAATATAGCCTGTATGTTGTATCGGGAAGGGGGATTAAAATAGGATGGGGGAAAGTCAAAAAACAGTGTTGCTATAGGGACTACAATTCCCATCAGGCAGCATGAACACACGGGGGCAGAGATATTGTCATCACCAAGCACAAAGTTTGGAAAATAATGCAAAAGCTCATCTAAGACTACGAATACATACAGTGTTTTCTTCCCAATTAATTTAGCAATGTCTCATATGGTTACAGCTTTTGTCCAAGAGTAAATATTTTTGTCACATCATGGGTTGTATTTATAGCCATGCTGAATTTCCAAAAGACAATTTTTTCCCATTTATTTAATGCTGGGTACTTTGGCTTGTCATGTTATAAAAACAAAACATTCTGTTAGCCTTCCTAATGGCTTCCGTACACCATCTGGGTGTTGATAGTGATGAGTCTACCATGACTCCTAGGTTTTTCTCATGAGGCGTACTTTCAAGTTTCAGACCTCCCAATGTGTATTCAAATCTAACATTTCTACTTACTACATTTAATACTTTACATTTACTGACATTAAATTTCATCTGCCATAAATCTGCCCAAGCTTGTGTTTTGTCCAAGTCTCTCTGTAATGATTTGACTGATTCCAGATTATCTGCCCATCCACCTAGCTTGGTAGCATCTGCAAACGTAACCAGTTTGTTATTTATATTTCATTCCAGATCATTGATATACTGTATATTACAAATGGCACAGACCTGAGCATTGATCCCTTTAAGGACATCACTTTTGCCAACATGATACTTGGTGTGCTGATTCAAGGCACTTAATGGGATAAGTGGGATCATATACACATCTGCTGTTGTATCACTCATATTAGAGGCTAGCATCACCTCCAAGAACTAGGCCTAATATCTTATGGTGGCTACCTGGGACATATATACACAACACACACTTTCAGGATGGGGGTTTGCCTTAGTTTACTTCTTGTCTGCTTATCCTTCTATTTCCCTTTACTTTCTTCCTGTCCATACTTCTTGGCATGGTGGAGTAGCTGAACTCAATTTCCTTCAGATCAGTGTTTAACTAGAAGAAGAGAATATTGGGAACTGAACAAAGAACTGGTGTTTATTCTTCATGAAGAACTGGATGGAGAAGATCTTCTCAGTTGTGCATAACAAAGTATGTCAACTAATATGTGTCTCACAGGCCTGCAGTAAACAGTTGAAAATTTTTGGTTGTGCATTGTGACTACCTTTAGTTCCTCCTTTGTTATAGAAAGACAGAGTCTAGAGATGTGGACTTGCTTTAATTATTGAGCTTCTTGTGTCATAGTAAGGGACACACTACTTTTAGTTGTTGATTAATAGGTCATTAATTGGTTACAGTTTTCTGACCCATTTTCTGGGACAGGATTTTATGATGATTGCGGCGCTGATGCAGATAATCAGTGGATTATTATTGGAATAAACAGGTTGTGTGTTGTGCAGAAGGGCAACACGCTAAAAAGAAGGCTAGAAAAAGTCTTTGCGCTTCAACGAGCCAAATGTCTTGGAATCTAATTATCAGCTTTTATGAATGGATCAACAAGATTCCCATAGTTCCTACTTGCTCTCTAATGAAACTGCAGCCAAGAGAACAGGCTTAGCAGATTCATCTGAAAATGAAATGAAGACCCCTTTGAGCTTGACTCTAGTTTGCCAGTATGAAGAGACATGAGAGGAGTAGCTTAAGTAGGAGGTAGGAGGCACCAACAATGAATCACCTCTAAACTTGTAGTTTTTTGTTCACTCAGCCAGTAAGACAGGAAGGTGAGGGGGACTCTTGCTCCAGGTATTAAGTGTCCTCATGGAAGAGACCTGGAAATTGGGAGGTTTGACTGGAAGGTTACACATGTCACACTGTAACACAGGTGTCTCTAAGTTGAGCTCAGGGAGGCCAGAAAGAGTCCATAAAGCAGAATGGGAAAATCTTGCTTGATTGTGATTTTCAGTATAAGTGCAAACCTTGAAAGTGGGGCCTCATAATCCTTCTAGCATTATGGAGTTCTAAGTAGAAAGGTTACCACAGGGATAATTAACATTTGGTGGGTCAGTATATATAATGATAATACTTTTTGATCCTTTGATGTAAAATTCACCAAGAATTGGATCATTCGTTCATTAACAGGTGGCGTGATCTGGGCTCACAATGTAATAAAATCGGTTAGTTTTAATTTAATGATGAATGTGCCGCACAACAGGAGCCGTCCTCAGTGCGAGAAGACCTGCGGGTTCAGACATTTGGTATATGAGTGTAACAGGAGGGGTGAGCACCACAAGACTGATAGAAAGAGAGTGAGCTGTTGTACAGGAAGATCCTTTGTGGCTAGCAGTCTGATAAGCCACTGGCTGATGGAGATCTGTTTAGTTCAGTGGGCTGAACAAGGTTGCTGGTATTCCCAACATCCTGGGTTCACATCCTGCTGCTGGAAGGAAGCATATCATCTGTGACTCCCTGAGCGAATTCCTCAGCAGAGACACTGTGCTACTGTAGAGCCAATGGCGCAAAGCTACTGTGTGCAAGATGACAACTGAATGCCTTTAAATCAGGGAAAGCAAGCATCAGAGTGGAGAGCCATTTGAAGTTTGACTGTTGACTGGCCTGGATGGGCAGTTGCTCTCTCTTCCTCTTCTGCACTTCATGCGTATTGAGAAACCAGTGCTAAATTATTTTCAGATAAACTGATTAGTAACAATTAAAAAAAACAATGAACCACAACCAGACATGAGGATTTAGTAGTAGTAGCTGTAGTCAAAAGCATGTGTGCTGTGATTCTCTGCCACAAGAGTGAACAGAATGGGGGCAGGCTTTAAAAAATACACACAAAGGCCTGCCTTTAATTCTAGTCTGAGCCTACTGAACAAGCCTCCGCCACAGGCTACCTACCCCTAAACTCAAACGGCAGGCCTGCACAGGCCCAAAATGGGGCTAAGTGTTTAAAAGTTCAAAGTATTTCAAAATGTCAACAAATATCAAGAGAAGAGAGAAAGAAAACATAAAAACCTGTGACCAAACAAAAAAGGTCATTATAAAAATAATTTAAAATGTAAAAATATAAAAATAATTTCAAAAATAATGTAAAGAAAAAAAGGAAAAACACAAAGTAAAATGAGGAAGAAACGCAGAAATACTTTTTTGCCTAAAAGATAAAAAAAAAAATAAAAAACAGAATCCAATAAACATTAGTTTTAGACAAAGCAGGGGCCCAAGCCTCTCCTTAAATACTGTCCCTAAATGTATACTTAGGCAGCCTTGCCATCTAGAGCTCCACATACATCGACGGTTCTCAAACTATGGGGTGGGCCCCCCTAGGGTTAAGTAACAAAAAAAGAGGGTGTGAAGATATGGAAAAAACAAAAACAAGAATCGAAAATATGAAAATACATCTATTGAAACCAAAACAAATTAACTTAAACTACATTCTGATACTAGAAAAATAAATATAGAGTTACATAAATGTCGATAAAAGTTTAGTAGGTATAATAAAACTTGTAGCTGTGTATTGGCAGCAAAACATATAGGAATACATTTTATTAGGGTTTCAGAAAAATGTTAGGGGTGCAATTAAAACTTATGAAAACTCGGGTCACAAATACTTAACGGTTGAGAAACGCTGACATACATGATAACAGATAACAAAAACACTAATAAACAGCAGAATCCAACAAAAAAATAACCAATGCACAGAATATAAACAAAGCAAGACTAGAATTAACAACATAGCACACAAAATCTTTCAAAAACGACTAAAAGGAAATAAACAAAATACATTTAAGCCAGAACAACAACTCTGGCTGAAACATAACAGCTATGGCAACACCAGCCATTTTTATAAACCCATATCCTTTCATCATATGACTGTTATGTAATTAGTGCTGCATAGCAACAGGCACAGATAGGAGGGGCAAACACCAAGCTAAAGGAAAGGCTATGGGCATTTCCTCCAATAGGGTGTGACTTCACATCACCAATGACTGCAGGATAACCATAACCCAGTCGGTAAGGTTTTCAAGATTTCCATCAGCTGTGGAAAGATAATTTAAATACGTTTGCTTTTGTTGTTTTTAATAATTTGCAAGTTTTTTTTTTTTAATATTGTGCAGTACCATATCATTTAGTCTCGATACAGTACAAATGACAGTAAGCTGCTTTGATGACATACTGTTATGTTTCAGCCAGGATTTCTTCCCTGGCTGGGGCTCAGATTCTTGTTCTTATATATGTTTTGTCCATTTTTGATTCTTTTGTTTATGTTACTATAACTTGTGCTTATTATTTGCATTATTCATTGTTTTTTATATTGCCCAAGCCTTATATTATCTAAGCCTTTCTATTGTCCAAGCCTATCAACCCAAAATCATAACAAATACTCTTGAAATTACAAAAACAACCAAGAATGTTATATGCTTACTGAATTTTATGTATTAAAAAAAAATGCACAGTAAATCCTTGCTATTTGCGGATTCCATTTCCATGAATTTGCTTATCCACTATTATAACTGCGTTGCTTATTTCACAACACCAGTGGCTTACTCACATCATTTGACGGTCATGCATATTGGAAAAAAAAATTCTGTGAGGCCTATTGTGCAGCAGTGATATGGGTGATTTTAGAAATATTACAGCAGTGATGACCTTAGATGTGCAAGGTCGCACGCACACTACATGGAATGGTTTAACGTGGGTCTACATATGTAAGCCAATGAACTTCATTTGTGATGAGGTTGCAGTTATTCTCCAAGAAAATGGAATTCCCAGTAAGTGCCGGTGCTAAGCTCACACTGACCAAGTCTGCACCCTTTGTTTACCACGCTTGTCGTTGCTACTGATTGAATGGTTTAGTGAGGTCCTTGGATTGGCCCTGCCGTGGTCACTCATGGCTTCTAGTGAAGTGCTTGGAAGATGACTTAACCCGACTATCAAGACGAAGTAAAAGCCATAACAAGGTTAACAACGTGCCGGTAGTGACCCCCCCTCACTTCCCACGCCTGACACCATGAGTCCTGCCCACTCACCCCACGCAAGCCAGAATAATCACGATGTGTTCCCTTCCTCTCTCAATTTTCAGCCGCAGAGGTGTAGGTACCTACCTGTCTGCTTTGAGAACATTTAATTTCATTTTTGTGTTCCACGTGTTGTGTCCTACTTGCATATATATACTGCTCAAAAGAATTAAAGGAACACTTTTTAATCAGAGTATAGCATAAAGTCAATGAAACTTATGGGATATTAATCTGGTCAGTTAAGTAGCAGAGGGGGTTGTTAATCAGTTTCAGCTGCTGTGGTGTTAATGAAATTAACAACAGATGCACTAGAGGGGCAACAATGAGATGACCCCAAAACAGGAATGGTTTAACAGGTGGAGGCCACTGACATTTTCCCTCCTCATCTTTTCTGACTGTTTCTTCACTAGTTTTGCATTTGGCTACAGTCAGTGTCACTACTGGTAGCATGAGGCGATACCTGGACCCTATAGAGGTTGCACAGGTAGTCCAACTTCTCCAGGATGGCACATCAATGCCAAAAGGTTTGCTGTGTCTCCCTGCACAGTCTCAAGGGCATGGAGGAGATTCTAGGAGACAAGCAGTTACTCTAGGAGAGCTGGAGAGGGCCATAGAAGGTCCATAACCCATCAGCAGGACCAGTATCTGCTCCTTTGGGCAAGGAGGAACAGGATGAGCACTGCCAGAGCCCTACAAAATGACCTCCAGCAGGCCACTGGTGTGAATGTCTCTGACCAAACAACCAGAAAGACTTCATGAGGGTGACCCAAGGGCCCCATGTCCTCTAATGGGCCCTGAGCTCACTGCCCAGCAGCATGCAGCTCGATTGGCATTCGCCATAGAATACCAGAATTGGCAGATGCACCACTGGTGCCCTGTGCTTTTACAGATGAGAGCAGGTTCACCCTGAGCACGTGACAGAAGTGAAAGGGTCTGGAGAAGCCATGGAGAACATTATGCTGCCTGTAACATCATTCAGCATGAGCAGTTTGGTGGTGGGTTAATGATTGTCTGGGGAGGCATATCCATGGAGGGTCACACAGACCGCTACAGGCTTGACAAAGGCACCTTGGCTGCCATTAGGTATCAGGATGAAATCCTTGGACCCATTGTCAGACCCTATGCTGGTACAGTGGCTCCTGGTGCACGACAATTCCTGGCCTCATGTGGTGAGAGTATGCAGGCAGTTCCTGGAGGATGAAGGAATTGATACCATTGACTGGCCACCACACTTTTCTGACCTAAATCCAATAGAACACCTCTGGGACATTATGTTTTGGTCCATCCAATGCCACCAGGTTGCACCTCAGACTCTCCAGGAGCTCAGTGATGCCCTGGTCCAGATCTGGGAGGAGATCCCCCACAACACCATCTGTCATCTCATTAGAAGCATGCACCGATGTTGTCAGGCATGTATGCAAGAACACAGGGGCCATACAAAGTGCTGCGTACAATTTTGAGTTGCTGCAATTAAATTTTGGCAAAATGGACTAGCCTGCCACATAATTTTTTCACTCTGATTTTTGGGGCATCTTTGAATTCAGGGCTCTGTAGGTTGATCATTTTCATTTCCATCAAACGATGTGGCATCCTTTCGTTCCTAACATATTACCCAGTCTATATCAGTATAGATATCCAGGGGGATTTCTTTTTCCCATTGAGATCTGATGTGTTTTCAAAGTGTTCCTTTAATTTTTTTGAGCAGTTTATTATATTTCAACTGAGTTAACACATTGGATTGCATTTAATTTGGGCACGATTAATCTTCCATAATATCCAGAGCTGTGTAGTTAGATAATGCTAATTGTTTACTTTAATGAACATATTGTGAGACCCGCTAGGGCCCCCCAGTGCCGAAACATGGATGACGCATCCGTTGAGGGTTATTTGTCTGCTACGAGGCAACAGCAGGTTCACCACATCACCAAGACAACTATGAGTTTGTAGCCCCGCCATGCAACATGTCCGTCAACCAATTGTTGATGCAGGGAGTACTTTAATCCGGTCTTTGATTTGGCCCACTTTTTCTTTTCTGTCTCGCCTCCTCCTGAATGACCCAATCCCAGCCACTGATCTGCAGCCGCTGGACTGACCTGACGAGGAGGGCTATCTGTTCCTGAACTGAAGAAGGGAGTTAAAGCAGAACAACTGATAACGACCCTAAACTGAACAACAGGTTCTGGAAAATAGACAAATGGAATGTACTTAAATTAAAATATAGAAACAGAATCAAGGGAAAAAGAGTGCTATTTTAAAGATCACCTCTTGTCTGACCAAATATTGATATATTTTTTTAATTTGAAGTGTCATGATTTCAGAATTAAGGATGGGATTGTAATAAGACATAAAAAAAAAAATGAAATTAAATATTCTGTGCAGGATATGAACTGCTGTACTGCCAACGTTTGTTATTCAATCAACTTAACAGAAAGGCATTACTTCAAAGTGTAGCCCAATTCGGCGCAAACGAAATCAAATAATAAAATAATTCCTTAAAATGAGTCTCAGCTTGATTCCTCTCCCTGCCAGGACATCCATGGGGTTCCTTGTAAATAAGATAGTGAATCCCCACAGGTGCCAGATTTACATAACGCACTATGAGGCACCCCAGCGCTTTAAGTCTTCTTTCCCTTTTAATTATATTTTTCTCATGGAGGTTTTTCCTTTTGACTCCTTGCCTACTCCACTTATACCCAGGGGGAGATGCTCTGTCTTCTAATAGTTCATGGCAGGTATTAGCCTATTCCCTGCACAGCTCTGCCCTGGAATTTGTGAATACATGACAGTTAGATAAATGACAGATCACATCTTCACGGCATGAAAGTGAAACATTCAGAGAAGGAAAAAGGCCACCCGCAAGGAGCGTCTTACCTGCATTAATCGCACTCTTTAGAACACTTGACTGGATACACAGTGCAACCTGTAATGTGATGGACTATGCAGTGTTACTGTAGCACATACGATATGTGTAAAGCTTGTGCATGCATATACGATGTCAGACGTTAGTAGTGTAAGGAGTAGTCAGCTTTGTTGAAGCCCCTGTACTGTACGACTTTGCTTGTTAGTAAAAATCAACAAATGCAGTCTTGTCTCCTTGGCTTCATTGAGCTCTACATATCCCACATGTTTAGATAACACGACTATGGGGAATATACACTAGAAATGGGGATTGCTTTGGCATGGATAGGACTACATCTCCAATTTGGAAAAGGGAAGCCTCAGTGTTGTCTAAGGAGAAGCTTTAATTTACAATGGGGTGCTACTTGTACATGCCTGCAGGGCAATCCTAAAACTGTAAAGTTGTAACATCTGTCTACTCTGAGGAAATAGCCAGCCATTTAAATAATTCAGGTAATATTCTAATGGCCTAGATCAGGGATGGTAGACTCAACAGTGTGGGGTCCACAGGTCAGGTCAGATCAGGCTGGGGGACATGCACTGGTAGAGCGTGTTGCCACAAACACCACACAATAAAACACTTCGGGATCCCAGTTGCCAAACCCCCAGGCAGACATGTGGTCCAAACCCACCCTCCGGAAATGGCTGTCTATCTGCCGCAGCCAGGTGTTATATGGGCGTCCCCTTGGCCTGGTCCAGCCGCTCAGGGGCTCAACAATGAGGATACTGCAAGCTGGATGACCCTCGGGGAATTAACCAACATGGCTGTAGTGCTGTAACTGGCACATCCACGCAATGCAGGTAATGTGCCTCATTCAGGACACTGTGAACAATTGTTCATTAGACACAATGACAAACCAGTGGTACCCAAGGATTTTCTGGAGAGACACAGTACCAAAGGAGTCCAATCTTCATCTCTGGTTACTGGATAATGTCCATGCCTCGCAACCATATAGCAAGACAGGAAGCACCAGGACTCTAAAGACTTGGACCTTCTTCCTTTTGCACAGATATCGGGAGTGCCACAACCCCTTTCCTGCCACCTTATGACCCCCCATGCTCTCCTAATCCATCTACTTACTTCATAGGAAGAGTTGCCAGAAACATGAATGTCACTGCTGAGGTAAGTAAACCTTTTGACGCGGTTGACACTCTCTTTGCAGACAGACACACTGCTGATGGTTGTACCCAAGAGGTCATTAAAGGCCACACTATACAAAAATCTCATGCAAGGGGACCAGATACCTTGTAAAAATTGTTATGATTTAATATATGCCCTTGTATAATTTAATTGTAATATTTATTCAGATCATCTTTGTTGGACCATCAGTATGAATATAATAATTAAAGTATAGTTTTGTATTGCTAATGTTTCTTTAAACATTGTACAAATACACATATGGCTAAAGCCCCTTGAGTGACTGAGCTTGCAATTAATAGATTATTGACTGAATTACATATTTTTAAGAAATCTGAGAGTAGGAAAAAAAAGTTAACTTCAGTAGAAACACAAATAACTGAGCCGCTTCTTTGAACTTCCCGGCAGCTGGACTCCATCAGTTTTAACCAGCACATCAAACTCTGGAGTAAGCCTCTGAGCAACAGTGCCTGCTCAGGCAGGAGTGTAGCTTTAATTCATTTATGTTCATAACAGAAAATCCTAAACAAGGCATCAGGGATGCATGGAATTAACTCCAGGGTGCTGAAAACATGTGCCAGCCAGCACTGCAGGGTCCTTCAGCACCTGTTCGCCCTCTACCTGAATTTACAGAAGGTTCCCCAGCTGTGGTCCCAGTGCCAAAGGAAGAACATTCCGGTGATCTCAAGAACTTCAGTCTGGTTGCTCTTAATTCATACATCATTAAGACCTTTGAGAGGCTGGACCTGAAACAACCCCTGGTTTCAGAACTTCTGGATCCTCTGCAGTTTACCTATCAGACACAAATAGGTATGGAGGATTCTCTGATCTACATATTTTAGAGAGCCTACACCCACTTGGACAAAGCCAGCACCACAGTCAGGATCATTTTTTTTGGTTTTTTTTTAACTTTCCCAGTTCTTATAACACTAGTCTGCTTCCTACACTGGGAGGAAAAGCACAAGGCTTTCCATCTTGATGCCACTACAGTCT
This sequence comes from Polypterus senegalus, assembly GCF_016835505.1. Classification (NCBI taxonomy): domain Eukaryota; kingdom Metazoa; phylum Chordata; class Cladistia; order Polypteriformes; family Polypteridae; genus Polypterus; species Polypterus senegalus. Next base: position 305,569,879 of record NC_053154.1, read on the forward strand.
CTTGAATCATGGACTACCAGACCAAAATGCAGCAGTTTGTGAGGCTGAGGGACAATGTGTTTGAAATGGTTGTATGTAATAGAGGAGTACCTTGGGGGACTGTCCTGTCTCTTTTCCTGTTCACCCTGTAAGGGTTTAAACTGTTTTGGGGCTCCCCCAACGGGACGACATGCCGAAGAATGTCCCAATGTATGATTGGCGTGTCTATGGAAGACAGCCTGTCGGTTACTGGGTCAACAACATCCAAAAAGATCGCGGTCTCGCTATCAGCACCAGCCGTCGATGGGTGATGCAAGGAACATTATAACTGCAGGGAACAGTATTACATGGCCACCAGCCTGGCCCAAACCTGCCTGGCTACTGTGTCTGTGTATAGGAGAATGGTAGATCCCGCTACAATAAATAACTATGCTGTTCCTGTTTCATAGCTGAATAAAGTTGGTTTTGCTAAAGTACTGAGACGTCCCTCATGTTTTGGGGTGCAAGACAGCGACTCACATGTCACAACCCTTTACACAACAGACTTCCAGCACAATACCATTACTTGCTATCTACAAGAATTTTCAGATGACTCATCCATCATAGGCTGAATTAATAATGGAAATGTGTCAGAGTGCAGGAAGGTTATGGAGGACTTCATCTTGTGATGCAGGACAACAAGCTGCAACTCAACATCAGCAAGACAAAACAACTGGGGACGGACTTTTAGCGCGCTAAGGAGCCTCTGACACCAGCCACCATTCAAGGGGAGGACATGGAAGTGGTGCAGGGCTACAAGTACCTGGGGGTTCACATAAGGAACAAACTGGACTGGTCTGACAACACAGTGGCACTGGACAAGAAGGACCAGAGCAGACTGGATTTGTTAGGGACACTCAGGTCTTTTGATGTGTGCAGCACATCACATAACAGTCCTGGAGAAGCAACCTGAGCTCAAAAGATGTACAACAGCTGAACAAACTTATCAGGAAAGCCTGTGCTACCACAAGGGGAATCTTGGATACTAGAATCTGTTTTAAAAGAATACAAAAGAATGACAAAACTGGATACCATCAAGAAAAAATCCTCTCCATCCCCTCCTGGAGGCACTGTCTTGGCATATTTTTAGCCACAGGCCCATTACACCATGCTTTCCTAAGAAATGCCTCTGAGGGTTTTCTCTGCCCACTGTTATCAGGCAATTCAGTGCTTCCACCCTTATCGATTGATGGACTGATTGATTGACTGATGGATGTATGGATGGATTGATTGATTTATTGGCTTTATTATTGCTCTGGGTGTCTGTTGGCAGTGGTTGAGACCTTTACACGTGTAGTATTTTCTGTTTTGATAACAACACTCATGACATGTTCTCTTTAAAACGGTTTGCTGCATAGTGATGTACAATAGAAATGAACACAAATCTATACTTCTGCTTGATAAAACTTTTTATTTGGAATTTGGCAACAACCTCTGTATTTTTCCCCCCCAACACATTGACGGTGCATCATCAGTGACCTGACTAATAGCGTGAGCACAATCCACTTCAAGGATCCAACCAAACAATATTAAAATGTCACTAGTAGAAGATGTGTCCACCATAGTAATCAGTTCAACAGACACTTTAGTGACATTCAAAGACCCATTAAAACCTCTGATGATAAAGTTGAGGCATATCAGTAATATTAGAGCGTTCATCTATTTCAGTGGGGAAAAAAAATAAACGCAGAGTGGATCTAAAATTAGAGCATTTTGGGTGCACAGCCAGGGTCCTGTGACAGCAATGGGCCATTTTAACAATACCTCACTCACTGAAACAGGTCCAGAATCCAAATGTCAAAAAGACAAAGTAGGATACCCCACAATTCTATGGGGCAATGAATCAATCGAATTTCATGCCGAAATCATGACACAGAAATACCACGCTATTTTACACAATCCCATGCCCGTGTGTTGCATTGTTAAATGTATGATCGACTCGCTGTTAACAAGCGAGTAACTCAGGAGCCTGTGGAGAGGTTTTAATCCAACCTTTAAAAATGCCTTTACTTTTTCTTTTAATTGCCTGTGCAAATCTTCTGTTAAGTCCATAACTCTGTCTTCTGTCATTTGTCTTGACAAACTTATTTTGGCAAAAGCCTGTCACTTGTCAAGATACACCAGTTTAGCTAGCCTCAGCATGCATTTGCTTGATAAAGGACCCCTTCAGAATATCGCTTTGATGCTGAGGCAATTTTCATTTTTAATAATACAGCTCACCTTCACAGCTGCATCATTCGTCTCTCGACTATGAGTGCAAATAGACTGTTGCTTTTTAAAATCGGAAATTAACTCATTGACATTGTCTGTTCGTAGCTTCCCAGTTTATTTGTGGTATTTTTTTTTTGATTATTGGTGCTTTCTAATAGTAAATTCTTTGACAATAGCCACTTGCTGTGAGCAAATTAAGCAAATGTGTTTGCATTTCTCTGAAAAAACATACTGTTGTCCATTTCTCCTGAAACACTCGACATTCAGAATCCACCTTACATTTCTTCATTAAAGAGATTTTTTTTCTAGTACATTTCAAATTATGAGGGTAAATCAAATGTAAAGGCAATTTGAAAATGAAGTGGTAACTGTATTGAATAGAAGTTGATGCAGTACAACATGTTCAAAATGGCCTATGAGTAGTTTGAACACACACAGAGCAGCATCCTGCTTTTGATCTAATTGAAGCCAAGGTTAACTAAACATGGACACTCCACTGCGGGAGTGCACCATTGATGAATAACGTGCCATAATGAGATTTGTTTGGACACAGGAAGTGAAATCTGCAGAAATTCACTAAAGGACGTTGGTTTGTGAGATTAGTAAGATGTTCAGGTATCCATCTTGTATAAGCTTTATCCCAGGTCATCACAATACACCATGCACTGTGGTATGTTCCGATCCATAGTGGATATCCAAATGTGCAGCAACAGCATGCAACATAATCCGTCTGTTTTCTCTGATGAAGGCATTCGCCATGTCGATGTGAGCTTCTTTGGGTGATGGTTGACTGGATCGAGCTCCGTTAGTTACACTCGTTTTTCCCACCTTAAACCTTTCTAGCCATTCGTAAACGTTTTATTTTATGACCTTCTGAGTCATGCTATTTTCACTTCCACACCGAGCCACTATTCATCCTTCAGCGAATTTCAGCAAGTTTCACTCTCAGTGCCCAAAGAAATCTCACTAAGGCACATTGTTCAACAACGGTGCAAATCTAACAGTAGAGTGTCTATGTTAATTTGACCTTGGTTTCAGTTAGACTAACAGCAGAGAACTGAACCATGTGTGTTCAAACTACCCATAAGCCATTGCAATCATGTTGTATTGCATCAGCTTCTATTCATTGCAATTTTTCAAATGGCCTTTAATTTTAATTTACCTGCATAAAATGCTGTTGGAGCTCCCCTAACTCTGTTACTACAGGTAGAATCCCACTATAATGAAACTCATGGGACCATAAACGTATTATGTTATAATGTAAATTTCTTTATAATGAATATGGGAAAAGTATTCACAATATTCTGTTGTGAATGGAGTCACCAGCGATTCACCATCACTAATGACAGAGGCATAAGGACAGTCCCATAGCTGCTCTGCTGCACCTGGTAAACAGTAAACCAAGGGAAAAGTAATTGGTTGTCCTCTGCAGGATCAGACTTACTGCATAACGTGCTTGTCACACAATGTTTAAAATATTTAACATCAGGCTTTGATCTGCTCTTCCTCACATTCTCCTGATCTCTCCTCTCCAGACTGCGTCTGCCACAGCGGTGTTTCCAAGCCACTGGTGTTGTTCTAAACTGAAGATGGGAGCTAAAGTAGGGCATTTGCCCATGTCACAGCTCAATACAGCCCCTATTTTGAATGAAGTCTTGAGACTCTACCTGCCTTCTCTACAGTAAGAAAATACCTGTATTTTCCTTGAAAACCTGGACTCATCTTCTTGTTTCTTGCACCATTCTGTGACCAAAACTTGACAATACCTGTATAAAAAACCAGTGCTTCTTAAACAGCAAAAATATTTTATTTGAAAATAAGACTTTAGATGCATTTTTTGTTCTTATAGAAATACAGGTATGAAAATACAGAATGAAAGCGAGACATTAGATGAGGATGAAGGTTCGATTCTGAATGTTTTTGCCACATCATTTTTCTTTATTCTGAAATCAACTTTTTTTTCTTTCAATGTAAAATGACACCTTTTCTGACTTTTTTTGTTCATCTCAAAGAAAACTTTGAAGAGCACTATGAAACTCATACAGTACAGTATCCGCACACGACACAACCACCCATGCGGAGGTTAGGTGAAGTACTAAATTCGGCTCTACCTGAATGATGTCATGCCTACACTCTCGCTAAGGCTGGCTGAGATTGCCCAAAATGGGAAATTTCACAACAGACTGTCTCTTTCTTTGAGAAGGCCTGTTACTGGGTTTCCCGAGACTCGGCGTAGAAAATGTAGGTGTGGCATTAAGTATTTTTGGCATTGCATTATTATCTTCGGGTGCCATTTTTGGTTGATAAAACATTTGTTATACTGAAATTTACATTTCGTTAAAATAAAATTAATTTAACATGATGTTGTATGAACATTTGTCCCGTCCCACATAAAGTATTCATTATTATGAAAATTCTGTTACTTTGGTATTCACTATAAAAGGATTTGACCTTGTGATAAATCACTTGAAAAAACAACTCAAAAAGTGTTGGGGAATTGCCCCGTATATTGCTTGAACAGCAAAGTTGGTCAAAATATATGAAAAAAAACATCCAAATACCAGACAATAGTGAGAGGTAAACTGGTGGTTTATATAGGGAAGACAAAATGGCTGCAGGAAATGATGAATAGGGAAATGACGTCATCATTGAGGGGCCAGAAGTGACGTCATCATCGGGGGGACCGGAAGTGACGTCATTGCCAGGAGCCGGAAGTCACATCATCAACAGGGTACCGGAAGTGATGTCATCTCCAGGAGCCAGGAGTGAAGTGAATGATGAGGAGGTAGATGTTTCGTTTTCTGAATTATTGTTTGTATTGTGAATATGTTCAGTTGTCTTCTTTAGTACCCCTATCGTTTGTTATTTTGCTCACCTTAGGACTTGTTGACTGCTTCCTAAGCGCGCGTGTGTGAAAACCTGTATAGGCTATTAAGAAATGGCGCCAAGGAGAGTCAGTAAGAACATCTAATGGATAAAACAGAAACTGCATCTTACAAGCTGAATTTTTTCCCCATATTTGACTCATCAGACTGGTGGCCAGACAAAACCATCAGGTGGGCTGCATTTTGCATCCCTGGCCTAGAAGACTATATGTTACAGCCAACTCGACCTAGTCACCATAATTATATTTTTAAAATTTTCCATGATGTATTCAATGCAATTTCTTATCTAGAAAACATTTCTTTTTGGAGTATGCATGATTGTCCCTGGTGTTGCTATCCTGTTTTCTGGGTGGCTGGGACAGAACCCCTTATTTACATTTTTTTTAGTTCATCAAATAAATACATGGATGGTACAGATTATCCACAGTAAGTCTCTGAGTCGCTGTTTTGAATGTCTATTGAGACAATAAAGAAGTGGGGGGCACAATGGCCCAACAGTTACACTGTCTATGTGGACTTCTGCTCTTTTGTTGTGCTTTGTGGATTTCCTTTAAATGGGGACTCTTCATTGATTCTACTTGAATGAGTGAGGGCCAACTCACCCTGCCCACTAGTGTTGTTCCTGCACTGCACACAGTGATGCTGGGAAAGGCACTGGTTTCTTGTGACCCTGAACTGGAAAGGTAGGGTGGAAAATGGATGGATGGTTGGAATTACATGACAGCCTTGCTGCAGTGAAGCAAATCAAATGGTGTAAGTTTAGTTCATACTACTGACTTAATGGCATAAAAATGAATAAAGAACTTTCTAGAAATGTACGCTATTGCATCAATTGCTACCACTTACAAGTCCCCAGATTCATTATTTGAGCCATATTGCTTACCTTCAGCACTGCTGACTGAATTTTGTGGAATTTTTCTATTAGGATCTTGACAGATCTGCCTCTAGTGAACAAGATGGAGATAAATAACATCTGTGATATGCATGCACACCATTTCCATAACTGAGTAATTGATGGAAAAAAATGAACACCTATTAGGCTTATTTACAATATTATTTTTTTAATACACATTGTTTAAGGGCTGACTTCCCAAAGGATTTCAAGGACATGGGAGTTCAGTATCCAATGTAGGCAGGACACACAAAGAAAGAACCTGGAAAGAATCAAATGTCAATCCATGGAGGGCCGCGGATAATCATTAGGTGACATAGGTTGTTCCCTTTTATCTGGGTAGCAATTCTCAAAATGGTTTTGGGATGTGTTACAACGCTATACATTTCAGGACCCCAGGTGCCCTAAGGTAGAATACAATGAATGGTGTGTCCACCAGAGGGAACACAGCCTGCTTGAATGGAAGAATTTGACAGATTCTGCCAGAAAATTGAGAGCTAGATTTAGAAATAAACCATAGAATGCAGAAGGAGTGGTGTCCCTGAGGCTAGGGATCTGCGTCGGCATTTGGAAGGCTGCCGGATCCTGTAAACACCAGAAGTGACTCTACTCCTTTGGGCCCCTGAGCAAGGCCTTTAACCTGCAATTGCTCCATCCTGGGTATGACATTAATCTGCATGCAGCCCAGCCAGCAGGTCTCCCAACTTACAAAGAAAACCTAGGGGTTGGTAGCAGGATTGGCACTCCAGCCACTGTAATACACCTCACATTGTTCCAGTTGTTTGCTGAGGTGTCACCTGCTGCAGTCAGATCCCAATCCATGGGGTTTGTCATGTGGTGGGTGTGGCAACACCCCTCTAATAGAATGCAACAGGGTATTAGAAGTATTATATGACCAAAGAATTAGTGCAAGAGTGAGGGGTGAAGTGTAGAAAACTGATCAGAGCAGCATTGTTGCACAGGCAGTTAAGAACTTGCATGAATGTAAACTAGATGCTACAGAAATGAGGATGTTGAGATGAATGTGTGGTACAGAACCTTGACAAGATCAGAAGTGAGAGAATCTTAACAGTTAATGTTGGGAGAATCTTAAAAATGGCACAGGCATGTCATAAGAAGAGAGAAAAAACAATGCTGGGAGAAGAATCATGGATACAATGGAGAAGAGGACAACCTAAGATAATGTAGGTGAACTGTGTGAAGGGGGATCTAAGGGACAAAATGTTATCATGTGAAGAGGTGTACAAAAGACAAGAATGGAGAAGACTGGTGCAACATAGCGACTCCACATGAAAGAGAGAAAAGCTTTAGAAGAAGAAGGACAAAGATGCTACCTAACTCTGGAGAGCGAAGTTGCTATTACCCTAGAAGTTATCCGTGTGGTTCACAGTGAGCCCTCATTGACAGTGAGATCAGGCATCCAAATGTCATAAATGAGACTATGGATTAAACCAGTCAGGATCTGTGAATATTTAGAGCCTCTTCCATTTTATTCTTTTGAATTTTCATTTAGTATTTGTAAACATGTTCATTCTTAATCATTACTTTGTTTTTATTTTGCTCATCCGGTGAAATCGCTGGTCTATTTACCTGTGCATTTGCTGCAGGAGATGTACCTGATCTTGCTAGGTCTGCATCTCCATTCATGCCATTGTGTGATGTTAGAGCAGCCATTTTATGAAAGGCTGGCTTCTCTATGAATAAAGCCTAAATTCTGTTTAAAAAAAACCATCTTGTTTCAGCTTAAACACTTTTAAAATTCTGGAATACAACTTTGCAACATATTAGACTTAAAGTTTTGTTATATCCATGTTTTAATCCCAATTCACATATTTTCTGATTCCTGCTTGCAAGGCAGAGTCTGTCTCAGAAGAAATCTGTACTGAAAAGGATGTCAACTCACTGCTGAACACTGAGCTATCATCCCACCCAATTTATGAAGATAATGATGATCATGTAAGATACAAGAAGGTGTCATAACTTACCAAAATCTAAACAGAAGTCAAGCAAAATGACAACTTTTATTGGCTAAATAAAAAGATCATAATATGCAAGCTTTCGAGGCAACTCAGGCCCCTTCTTTAGGCAAGATGTAATACAGAAACTGCCGCTCCCTTTGTTTATAGAGACACTAGGACACATATGGTGTGAGACATCTTAGATGTAAAAAATTAATAGACATCTCCAGGCAAAGATTAATTTAGCGAGGGAGGAGAACAATGTATAGTTAACATCTTTTGATAAGATAACTGCCCAACAGAGTATTTGGAAGTTTTTGATGAGTTTTTCCATACAATGTGGATCTGTATTCAGGCTGTCTGGGTCATTCTGAGAGATGCAAACAATCCTCATACCTGGCCATAAAACTCTTGTCTCTATTTAAACCGTTTTGTAATGTGTTAAATTTTAGCATGAGTTTGATTTCCCATTCTTTTCTTTCTTGCTGTGTTTTGAAGTTGCCCATAAGCACTGTAACTTTAAACTCCATTTCACAGTGTCTCGATGCATGCTCAATAATCCAGGTAAGGAATATTCTAGAAAGTTCATTCTGTTCATCTGGACACAGTTTTTTTTTTTTTTCTCGATACATTTCTTCACTCATCGAAGTGACTTCCTCAGCCTCAGTTGACTGCAGGTTTCTCCAACCTTATAAACAGTACCTTCGCCTAATGACTAAACTAGCACAGCACGAAAAGTCTAAGACCAGGCAGCAGAGGAAGTTTGATATACTTGTGGGGTGCCAGAAACATCAGCATACGATAGGGAGTGTCCTCTACAACCAATAGAGAGAAGGATGCCAGACACAAACCGAGGATTTGGACAAGTGGGTGAAGAATCTATCTGATAGACAACTCACCCAAGCAGAAAAAAAGTCCTTGCTAAAGGGTTAAACTTTGCTGTCACACCGAAACAAATCCCGTTAGTAGAACTGATCACAACCACAGAATCAGCAATAAGAAATAACAACATTGCAGAGGTGGAAGCGGAGCAACAGCAGATAAAAGTTTCGGCATGTCTTAGCAATGCTAAGCCCCCTGTACCCAATATCAGTATTGAGGACAGGAAGGCTCTCATGGCATTCAGTAAGGACGACAACATCATCATCCTTCCGGCAGACAAGCACTGTGGTGCTAAACCAGACAGACTATCATGAGAAAATTTTGTCTCTTCTTAGTGACAAAAACACTTACGAACTCCTAAAACGAGATCCAGATAGTGGTTACAGGAAAAATGTGATAGATTGTCTCAAGCAGTTAGAGCATGACGGCGCTATTGACCGGACCTCATATCACAGATTATACCCAGGGGAAGCTACGCCAAGTCTGTATGGTTTATCGAAGATACATAAACAGGATGCACCATTAAGACCCATTGTCTGCATGATCAATTCGATTATATATAACATCTCAAAGTTCCTGGCCGCTGTCATCAACCCATTAGTAGGCAGCTCAAAACACCATATTCAGAACACTTTGGATTTTGTGAAGAAGGCGAGAGATGTCATTATGGAGGCAGATGACACTATGGTCTTGTATGATGTTACATCTCTTTCACTTGCGTTCCAGTTATGGAAGCAGTGGAGGTAGTCTGTAAGAGATTACACGATGACCCCACACTCAGAAAAAGGACCACTCTCAGCACTAACCAAGAGAGTCTGCTCTTGGAACTGTGTCTTCAATCCACATATTTCATATACAAAGGCCAGTACTACAGGCAGAAACATGGGTGCGCCATGGGTTCCTCAGTTTCACCTATTGTGGCCAATCTGTATATGGAAGAAGTGGAAAAAGAGGGCACTATTATCCTATCCTGGAACACCACCGAGCCATTGGTTAAGGTATGTGGACAACACATGGGTGAAAATCAAATCTCAGGAGGTACCAGAATTCACTAACCACATCAACTCAGTGGACAAACACATCCAATTCACCCGGCTAGCTTTCTTAGATTGTGAAATTTCCATCAGCAATGGGGAACATTTGAAAGTTGATGTGTACCGTAAACCTACACATATGGATCAGTATTTAAGGTTTGACTCTCACCATCGGCTAGAGCACAAAAGATATGTCATCAGGACTCTACAACACAGAGCAAACACCATACCCACAGACACAGCAACCAGGGAAGCGGAAGAACATCATATCAAAAAGGCCCTAAGTAAATGTGGTTATCCCAGCTGGACATTTGTCAACGCAAGGAAGACACCTAAAGAATGTTCTAAGCAATCCAGGAGAGAGGAAGGACAACCACCGCCTAAGCAAAAACCTTTGGTGATACCTTATGTGTCAGGAGTATCAGAACAGCTGAGACGCATTTTTTCAAAACACCAGGTCTTAGTGGCTTTCAAACCTCAAAACATGATACGGCAAAAATTGGTTCACCCCAAGGATTGGGTGCCCTGGCACAGACAGAGTAATATAGTTTACACAGTTAACTGCCAAGAGGATTGCTGTGAATCATACATTGGGGAAACCAAACATCCAATGGCAAAGCAGATGGCACAACACAGAAGAGCTGCCTCATCAAGCCAGGACTCTACAGTGGTCACTCTTTCAAGGTTGGAGAAACCTGCAGTCTCTGAGACTGAGGAAGTCATTTGGATGAGTGATGAAACGTATCAAAAAAAAAAAAAAAACTATGTCCAGATGAACAGCATCAACTTTCTAAAGAATCCTTGTCACAGTGTCTATAGCTGATGAAGTGAGCTACTGCAGGAACATCCCTATTGCCATGCTTATTGTGGAACCTGTGGAAATACACTCCGTCAAAGAATAAATTTACATAGCTCTCACTTAAAGGTTTTCCAATGCTGTACCTGTCCAACTGTCCATATAAACACAGGGAATTCCAGTCTCCGTATTAGAAGAAGGGGCCTGAGTTGCCTCGAAAGCTTACATGTTCTAATCTTTTTATTCGCAAACAATCGCAGCAAGTCCCTGATCTTCTTGCCCAACATGTGCCATTTGTATTCCTGTTATACAACAAATCAGTTCCTTTCAAAGTTTTTAACAAATTACTTTGCTTTCACTAATATTAATAGCTAGACGGCAAACTTATTTCAGTTCCCTTTCTACTTTCATTTATGTAGTGAGAAGTCAAGCAAAACATTTTATTGGCTAACTAAAAAGATTACAATATGCAAGCTTTCAAGGCAACACAGGCCCTTCTTCAGACAAGATGTAATCATCTTGATATCTAGTGTTAGTCACAACAGGCCATATATATAATTAAAACTGATTTTTTATAAAACCTAGTAAATCACTTTTGAATAATTCATTAAGAACCATGAAGAAGGGGCCTGAGTTGCCTCGTAAACTTGCATATTGTAATCATTTTAGTTAGCTAATAAAAGATGTCATTTTGCTTGACTTCTCATTACATCCAGAATGGCTAACATGGTATGATACCCTAGTACCACAAAATCTAATCATAAAGTGCTTTTGGTTAGTACTTTGGATTAGAATTTACATTACTATGTATTTTTATTTTTACACTAGTGTTCGTCCTTTCATGTACAGTTCTAAATCTATCCTGTCCTAAACATCCCATTTCCTAGTTTAAACAATCCTCAAATAACCTACTCATATGCCTCCCCAACACATTGGTGCCCCTCTGGTTCAAATGTAACCCATCACAGTGTTACAGGTCCTATTTGTTCCAAAAGAAGTCTCAATGCCCCATAAACCTACAGCCCTTTATCCAACACCAAGATCTGAGCCACACATTAAGCCTTGTAAGCTCATCAGTATTACCTGGAGTGTGTGATACAGCTAGAACTTCGGAGAAGACTACCTTGTCAGTTCTCCTAAGCCTGGCACCTAAATTTTAAAATTTAGATTGCAAGATAGAGCATTCCATACACTAAGTTAATGGTGCACGAATTTCTTCTGATATGATCAGATGGAGTGGAGAAAGGCCAGGAAGGGGACTGCTACATCCATCCATTTTCTAACCTGCTATCCAATCAGATCAATATAAGTTGGACTGTTAATCCAACACAGACTTCAGCACATTGAAGGAAAACCCATCAAAGGGAGAAGTAAGCACAGTGATACTTGGCCAATCTATGTTCTATTGACTAATGTCAAGACAATGCCAAAGGATGCTCCTCAACAGAATGCCAATCCAATAGACATTAAAAAGTAACCTTCACAACTGTACTACATTCAGTTCAAAATCTGAAGTGCTTATCAACAAAACCTACACATCTTTTGAGAATGTGAAAGTAAAAGTGGAGTAACCTGGTATATATGATGGAGATATGCACTCCACATGGACCATAACTGGGAACATAGTTTTTCAAACACACCATACATCCCAATATTATATTATATTATATTATATTATATTATATTATATTATATTATATTATATTATATTATATTATATTATATTATATTATATTATATTATCCATCCATCCATTATCCAACCCGCTATATCCTAACACAGGGTCACTGGGGTCTGCTGGTGCCAATCCCAGCCAACACAGGGCGCAAGGCAGGAACAAATCCCAGGCAGGGCGCCAGCCCACCGCAGGGCACACACACACACACCAAGCACACACTAGGGACAATTTAGGATTGCCAATGCACTTAACCTGCATGTCTTTGGACCATGGGAGGAAACCCACACAGACACAGGGAGAATATGCAAACTCCACGCAGGGAGGACCCGGGAAGCAAACTCGGTTCTTCTTACTGCGAGGAACCAGCGCTACCACTGTGCCGCCCATATTATATTATATTCTGGACTTTCCAGGCTATTCTGTCCCTCCACAACTGGAATGAGAGCTCATTGTCTGCAGTAGGTCACACTTGTTCTTGGTGGATGTGGGACTCTATCATGGTTGTCCTTTGCCACTATTCATTCATTGGACAGAATTTCTATGTGCAACCATGAGGTAGAGGGGGTCTGTGGAAGGGCAGGTCCATGGCTTAAGGAGCAGGGGCCCATTTTTAAATAAATAAGTAATGGACACGCTCGCACTGGGGAGACAGGTTGTGTTCAGGTTGGTGGTAGGCGGTCGGCCGTCCATGCATTGCCTTGCTGGCACGTGCGGGCAGTCTGTCTCATTATCAGCCCGGGGTGCCATTCAGGCGTTGGCACCTGCAACCACTCCTAAGCCCCGATCAGAGCCTCCATTGACTCCGTGAACATCACAGCATCGTCAGCAAAGTCAAGATCCGTGAATCTTTCTTCACCAATAGATGCCCCACAGCTGGTGGACCCCACAACCTTGCCCAACACCCAGTCCATACAAGTATTGAACAGAGTAGGAACAAGAACACACCCCTGACGAACCCCAGAATCAACTGGGAAAAATACAGAGGTCCTGCCTCCACTCTGCACAGTACTCACAGTACCAGTGTACAGGCCACTCGTGATATCCAGCAACCTTGAGGGGATCCCGCAAACCCTCAGGATGTCCAACAAGGCAGCTCGATCAACTGACTTGAACGCTTTGCAAAAATCGACAAAGGCTGCAAAGAAACTCTGCCGATATTCACGTTTGCGCTCTATGAGATCCCTCAGTGCCAGGATGCGGTCGATGGTAGACTTCTTAGGCATAAAACCAGACTGTTCCGGTCGCTGGTAGGTGAAGAAGTGATCACGGATCCTATTGAGGACGACCCTAGCAAGGACCTTACCCGGCACCGAGAGCAGTGTTATCCCCCTGTATTTGTTGCAATCCAGGCGATCTCCCTTCCCTTTTCAGATAAGGATGACAAGTCCTGTTTTCCAGTCAGTTGGGATGACGCCAGTCTCCCAAAATGATAGCAAAGATTGCTGGCAATGCCAGGAGGACAGCCTTACCACCAGCCTGGAGAAGTTCTCCCTGGATACCACAGATCCCTGCAGCCTATCCCGCCCTTCAGCTGGTTCACCACCTGTGAAATCTCAGTGAGATTGGGTGGTTCACAGCTAATTGGAGGATCAACCTCCACCCTCTATTATTTTATGAATTATTAATTTGTTGAACATTGTACTGCACTGATTTGAACACTGTTCTGAGTTGAGGATTGTTTTAATAAAAGCACTTTTGTACCGGCCTCTTGCAATGCGTAAGTATTCTCATTTGCTCAGCTCATCCCTTAGAAACGTTATCGGTGGTGGTGGGTTCAGGAGACTCCCATAGAGAAGCAGTAGCGTGAAGCTGACCCACACCACCACAGGGTCCAGTTTGGTGGCCTCAGGATTGTGTCTCTGCTTTTTGAGGATGGTAGTCCAGTTGACTTCAAAGACTGGAGACCTCAGATGCACACTGGGGCAGTTTGAGGCCAAGTGTGAAGTGGTTGGAATATGTTGTGTGTTGTTACACTTGTCCAGAAATGGCTCCATAAGCCTCACAATGACATTCTAGGCAAGTCCTTCCCCCGTGGGATGACTGGTAGCACATGAGGTGTTTACATGCAAAAGTGCTCTGTGGTGTTTCAATAGAATGCAGACCCTTTTCAAAAATAAAGATGGCAAGACAACTCAAAAGGTTCAGGTTCAATGCAACACCTTATTTAGGAAAGACAACAGACAGCTTCTTCACATTACTGTCGCTAGCTAGTAGACTGAAGCAAAGTTCACAAAATACATTCACGCTCCCCCGATCTGACACTGTTAGTATTATTTCATTCCTACTTTTGTGACACAATGATAATGTATATATTGAGCTCATGTCACGTTGTAACCCTAAGTCAAAGCAACATGTCATTTGAAAGATTTCTTTTTTTTTCAGTTTTATTCCTGGAGATTATTCACATTCAAGCCATCTTACAGTATATAATAAATACATGTCTTTAGAGTAACAGTCTGTGCAGGTTTGTTTGTTGCAAAAGTTAAAATGCTAAATGACAACTTATGTCTGAGTGCCGGTTGATGTTACGGAAACGCGATTATCAAATGGTAAAAACTCACATTCATATATACTTGATAAAGTAAACACATACATTTGCTTTGTGTCTACAAGACCTAACATTTCTTGTTTTATCGTACATTACACAGATCACAAATGAAATGCATGTATTTTAAATAATGATATATCATTACTAATATAGCTCCTTACAAGTCTTTGCCATATAAAATCTTCAATGTAGACTTGAGCTGTAAGTGAGAGGATTCAGGCAGGCAGTAATAAACAGAGGGTCTAAGTGTTAAACAGCTGGCTGAATGCGGGATGAGTGAGTGCAGGTTCAGCACTGCAAAATGACATACAAACAAAGGCGGCTATCGGAGGGAAACTGTGATAAGGCCATATGAGTTTCCTCACGTGTGTTGGGAAAAATAGTGTGATTGCAGGAAACAAAATTTTGGTGGGGATTCTTGTGTTAATAGGGTGGAATGTACATAAAAAATATAACAGAAAGCCATGCAAATATTGAATAATGAACCATTTCATAATACTCAGCAGTGCATAACAGTTGAAAAAAAAATACATAGCTATTATCTTTAGGCTGGCACTTAGTGTAGGATATGCAAATAATGTTATAATTAGTTGAACAATACATTGCCAATGGGAAAATATTTACACATCTACTGGAGTCTGTGCTGACAGTCACTAATTAAGAGATAATTAAGTTCACATGCATAGCCCTTGTATAATATTGTGTCACACTGGGCATCTCAGGGTTACATCCAGAGTCAGAAAGACATTTTCACTGTGCTAGAAACCACAGCTTGTGGGTTCACTTCAGACGGACACTCTTACAAATGCCTTGTAAAGATGACATTTCACACATTTTCTAAAACTGGCAGCATATTGCCAGCTTGTTTGGAGAAAGTGCTCAGTTGTTTTGTTCTGATGTCGTCTGTCAGATGTAAATCAATAACATATTGAATGCAGAAGAGTTGCTATAGTAAAAGGTCCATCAAAAAAAACTGATTAATGGGATATCTGGGACATGGACTTATACTGGGTACAAATCAGGTATGGCTTTGCATTGATAACATCTGGGTGTGCCTTTATCTTAATTAAAATAGGTTGCACATTTATGTTGACTATAGTGAAGATGTCACTTGATGTCATTGTATTGATTTACATTGGCGATCACTGACGTCTGGCTTTATGTTGTTGTTAACTGAGGTGTGTTTATGTATTGGCTACAGTTGGGTTGGGCTTTTTATGATTAATATTGTGGCAGAGCTGTATGCTGATGACAGCTGAAGTGAGGCTTTACAAGGACAAGAACTGGACTGTCACTATGCAGTATGTTGCTAAAAACCGGGGTGCGGACTGCTATTGATTATAACTGTGTAATAATGCTTTATTTTAATTACCTTTTAACATTTGAACTGACAATTAAGATTCATTTCACAGTAATTATTTTTGGAAGCAGAACATGGCATTTGAAGTGAAGACATTTGGAAACCCATAGGGTTAACTAAGTTCTGAGTAGCTAAGAAAAGAGCAAGTTGTTCTGTTTGCTTTATAGCTCCTCACTTGTGATGGTCAATTTTGTAGCCTTGCTCTGTAACACTTGTGGACACCAGGGGACACTTCAGTTCCACAAACAAACAACATAAACAAGCATGGACACAAGTTAAAAGGCTAAAGGGACTTTATTTGTGGGAAACTCTTCTTTACCAAGCGTTTCCCGCCATAGCCATATGTATATGTAATAAGCACAATTATCAGCACAATAAAGCACTCTTTTCTTCCTTCTTTCTTTGTTACCACCTCCTCCACTCTTTCTCACAAGCTTCATCCACCTTCCACTCAACTCTGGCTCCTTGGTGTGATACATGCAGCTCCATTTATCTAATCCCGGAAGTGTTTCCGATGACATGACTCTGCAGCTCCAAAACACTTCCTGGTGAGAGTACACAGTAGGCACTCCCAAATCCTGCAGCTCCCCCTGGTGGCTCCCAGGGAACCCAACAAGGCTGTCCCATGGGATTACAATACCCGACATGCTTTGTGGGCACCCATGCGGGGTTCCGATTCTGGGCTTGCTGCCATCTAGTGTCCAGGGGAAGACAAAGCCCTGTGTCTCCCCCTGTCCTTACATCCTGAGAGTGTCCAGGCCGGGAATGGACACTGGTCGTCCCTCACACGCTACATTCAAAACAGTCCCCAGACTGTTACTTACTCAAATATATTGACTCTTCTTTGTAAATCACTTTCAATAAAAGTGTCTGGTGAGTGAATACATTTTAACAGAGTCGCAGGTGTAAATTCATTTATAAATTCTTAAACTAAAAAAATAGGATCAAGGGCCAATATGGTCAGGTTATAGAAGGCTCAGAACCTTTTGTCTTTTCTCTTGATTCATCCATCCATTCAGCAACCTGCTGGTCAAGTTCAGGATCCTGATAGCCTTCTGCACAAATTGAGACCCTAAAATACCCTAAGCAGGATGCTATTCCACCACGGGCATACTCATACACATATTTACACCAGGCGGTATGTTTTAAATAAACAAGGTGACTTTGGCACTGGCAAGAAACCACTCTGGGTTCCTCCGTCTCTGGTTCACATCGTATCACACAAACCTGAGCCCTTGAGTCAATATGTCGCACCTTGTCCAGATGAGCTAAGCAGAACGTCCCTCTTCACAAATAAACAAGCAGGCTTCTGGCTAAAATGGAACTAAGAGGGCATTTCAATACTCAGCAGCGTCACTGTCCCCTAATTCAATCTTCATACAGTGTACAGTGGTGTGAAAAACTATTTGCCCCCTTCTTGATTTCTTATTCTTTTGCATGTTTGTCACACAAAATGTTTCTGATCATCAAACACATTTAACCATTAGTCAAATATAACACAAGTAAACACAAAATGCAGTTTTTAAATGATGGTTTTTATTATTTAGGGAGAAAAAAAAATCTAAACCTACATGGCCCTGTGTGAAAAAGTAATTGCCCCCTGAACCTAATAACTGGTTGGGCCACCCTTAGCAGCAATAACTGCAATCAAGCGTTTGTGATAACTTGCAATGAGTCTTTTACAGCGCTCTGGAGGAATTTTGGCCCACTCATCTTTGCAGAATTGTTGTAATTCAGCTTTATTTGAGGGTTTTCTAGCATGAACCGCTTTTTAAGGTCATGCCATAGCATCTCAATTGGATTCAGGTCAGGACTTTGACTAGGCCACTCCAACGTCTTCATTTTGTTTTTCTTCAGCCATTCAGAGGTGGATTTGCTGGTGTGTTTTGGGTCATTGTCCTGTTGCAGCACCCAAGATCGCTTCAGCTTGAGTTGACGAACAGATGGCCGGACATTCTCCTTCAGGATTTTTTGGTAGATAGTAGAATTCATGGTTCCATCTATCACAGCAAGCCTTCCAGGAGCAAAACAACCCCAGACCATCACACTACCACCACCATATTTTACTGTTGGTATTATGTTCTTTTTCTGAAATGCTGTGTTCCTTTTACGCCAGATGTAACGGGACATTTGCCTTCCAAAAAGTTCAACTTTTGTCTTATCAGTCCACAAGGTATTTTCCCAAAAGTCTTGGCAATCATTGAGATGTTTCTTAGCAAAATTGAGACGAGCCCTAATATTCTTTTTGCTTAACAGTGGTTTGCGTCTTGGAAATCTGCCATGCAGGCCATTTTTGCCCAGTCTCTTTCTTATGGTGGAGTCGTGAACACTGACCTTAATTGAGACAAGTGAGGCCTGCAGTTCTTCAGACGTTGTCCTGGGGTCTTTTGTGACCTCTCGGATGAGTCGTCTCTGCGCTCTTGGGGTAATTTTGGTCGGCCGGCCACTCCTGGGAAGGTTCACCACTGTTCCATGTTTTTGCCATTTGTGGATAATGGCTCTCACTGTGGTTCACTGGAGTCCCAAAGCTTTAGAAATGGCTTTATAACCTTTACCAGTTTGATAGATCTCAGTTACTTCTGTTCTCATTTGTTCCTGAATTTCTTTGGATTTTGGAATAATGTCTGGATTTTGATGTGCTTTTGGTCTACTTCTCTGTGTCAGGCAGCTCCTATTTAAGTGATTTCTTGATTGAAACAGGTGTGGCTACGGAAATTGAACTCAGGTGTGATACACCACAGTTAGGTTATTTTTTAACAAGGGGGCAATTACTTTTTCACACAGGGCCATGTAGGTTTGGATTTTTTCTCCCTAAATAATAAAACCATCATTTAAAAACTGCATTTTGTGTTTACTTGTGTTATATTTGACTAATGGTTAAATGTGTTTGATGATCAGAAACATTTTGTTTGACAAACATGCAAAAGAATAAGAAATCAGGAAGGGGGCAAATAGTTTTTCACACCACTGTATATATAAAGTTTTCACTCCCTTGGGAGTTTTTACATTTTATTACTATACACAATGAATCACAATGGATTTAATTTGGCTTTTTTGACACTGATCAATAGAAAATAATCTTCAATGTCAAAGTGAAAACAGATCTCTGTAATGTGGTCTAAATTAATTCCAAATATAAAACACAAAATAATTGATTGCATAGGTATTCAGTATTTAGTAGGTGCACCTTTGGCAGCCATGACTGCCTTGTGCACAGGTCTCTCTGTCTCTATCAGCTTCACCATTTCTTTCTATTCCTCTTTCCAAAACTGCTCAGCTCACTCAGGCTGAATGCTGATTGTGAATGAACAGCCTTTGTCAAGTTCAGCCACAAATTCTGAGTTGGATTGAGATCTGGACTCTGACTCGGCCACTCCAGGACATTCACATTGTTGTTTTCAGGCCGGTTCTGTGTAACAGGATATCTCTGCAAAAAGACAAAGGTTCAAGTCTTTAGAGTCCTGGTGCTTACTGTCTTTCTACATGGTTGCAAGACATGGATGCCATCCAGTGACCTGAGACAAAGACTGGACTCCTTTGATACTGTGTCTCTTCGGAGAATCCTTGGGTACCGCTGGTTTGATTTTGCATTGAATGAATGGTTGTTCATGGAGTCCCGAATGAGGCACATTACCTGCATTTTGAGGGACTGCCAATTATGGCACTATGGCCATGTGGCGTGATTCTGTTTGGGTGACCCAGCTTGCAGGATCGTCATTGTTGAGGACCTAAGTGGCTGAACCAGGCCAAGGGAACACCCATGTACCACCTGGCTGTGGCAGAAAGAGGGTTATTTCTGGAGGGTGGGACTGGACTGCGTGTCTGCCTGGGGGGTTGCCAATCAGGATCCTGAGCTGTTTCATAGATTGGTGGGTGTGGCATACACCGTCATCATGACACTGCCAGATCTAAACAGTAGTGTAGCGAGTTGCTCAAGTACTGAAGTGACTTAACTGTAGATGGAAGTCCTATTTTACTTTATCGTGCCAAGCAGAGTGCAGCAGTCTATTACCCAGCAAAAGCGCTGTGAAGAAGCCGTCTGTTGTTACGTTCCTGCCTTTGTCCAGTCTGATAGCAGTCAAGGGACATCATATCTTTGATTGCTGGTGCAACAAATAGTTCTGAGCAGGCATCAGCCATAGTGCTGCGTTTGTGAAAAGAATAGAGATACAGTAAATGCCATTAACTCAGAGAGGGAGAGGCAAGTTCGTTGTACTACGTGAACATCACTGAGAGAATTAAACTGAATAATAAAAAAACAAGCGTTAACTTTTACAAGTAGCCAAAATTTACACCGGGTGTTACAAACTCAAATCAAATGTATGTTATTATATTGTAGAAACAATAATAAAAATAGCATCTCACTACTACAAATGCAGAGCGCCCGGTCTCGAACCAGGGACCTTTGGGTTATAAGGCAGCGGTTCCTACCTTTGCACCATTCAAGAACACGTACAAACTTGACGTTTGAGCTTTGGTTTTTAACTCACTGACAGCAACATGTAAATCGCATTTTGTTTTTATATTCTTGAATAAAAGCGCACATGTTTATTTGATATTTGGACAGTCTTCACACATTATACACTTCACGTCATTATTAGTATAGCATGGAAAAAGTTTCTGCTTAAGGTATGTGTTCAGCATTTCTTGCATTCATTTCCGTTCATCCTACACTTACCCAGGTCTTTGTAGACACAGAACACACATGAAATGCTTGTATTCCAAATAACGATATACTGTATTATTTACCCTATACAACTCCAGGCAGCCCACACGCAGATAAGGAGCCTTGGCTTGAGCACTTGTGCTTTTCAGTCACCTTATTATGGAGTTGCTTGGAGTGTTGTTTTGTCTTCATTGTGTAGGCTAGGCCACCATGCTCACCACAAGTTGTCCCTTCCATTCTCAGGTGCATTTAGACTACAATCAACTGAAACCCCAGACAGGTGATTAGTGCCAGCCTTAGCCAAACCAGGGGCCTAAGCAGAATCTTCTTAGCTAGCTTACCAGAAGTTGGACAAATTTAGACTTCTGAACACAACTGCAAGTGCAGCATGAGTTGAATCAAATCTTCAAGCTTTCATGGTTTTTTTTTTCCTTCTACTGCTGACTGGTGTTGAGTTGAAGCTATCTCATAACTTTCATAACACTGACTAAAAAAAAACACAGAAAAGAAACATTTAGGGTCTATTCAATCAAGAGGTATCTGTGAGGAACAATGGCTTTCCATGTGCTGAACACTTGTTTAGAGCTGGGATCTATGGGACTGACATCATCTCTCCTCTTGTAAAGGAGTTAAGCATGATCTGATGTGTGTTTTAAGGAGATAATTAAAAACACTTACTGTGCGTGTATGAAAGTGAAATTAAGGGGAACTGAAAAGACTTGAAGAGGAAAATCAGAAAGGATCAGCAAGTGATGCGGCTCTCACTACTGACTCATGATTGACTGGATTTAGCGTTTATTACATTTTGGAATATAACTCAGCCAGATCTCCAAAGAAGATTCTACAAGCCGTCAACCGCACAAGAAACCGCTTTAACTACCTTTGGGTTTGCTGGTAAGTTGAACAGTGAAAACTTTTGGGAACAATAAACATGGGACTCTCATCAGTGTATCAGAGCATAATGTAACATTATTGAGGACTTAATATCACATACGTCAATCAATGACTGTACTTTAAAAGATCATAAACACTTCATATCCATCCATCCATCCATCCATCCATCCATTCATTATCCAACCCGCTATATCCTAACTACAGGGTCACGGGGGTCTGCTGGCGCCAATCCCAACCAACACATGGTGCAAGGCAGGAAACAAACCATGGGCAGGGCGCCAGCCCACCGCAGAAACACTTTATATTTTTCAGATTATTTCATTTTTCTCAAATAATCTAACAAGTGAAACCAAACAATTTCCCGAATTGTTAAAATAAACCCTTATTATAAAACATATAGCACTTCCCTTTTAGTCAGCCTCGAAATTCTCTCCAGCATCAATGCAGTGGCATTTACGGCACTTGATTGTAATCATTCTGTCAGAATATAATTGTGCACAGAAAGGACAAACTATTCCAGCTGTCATGACTGCTTTAGCGTTGTTAGAAGACATCACAAATGAAAGAATTAAAAGAGAGAGACTTCTTTATCCATGGCTTCTAAGTTGATTTAGATTTCCGAAAGTTATCCTCTTGGAGCTGTGTGCCGATAGAATACTAGGATGTATAGTTGATATCATTTTTAGGTTGAAAGGCATTAAAGTGTGTATATTACATTTTACAGATACATTTTTAACTTCATTTAATTAATGTACACTGTTAATAATTTTACATGTGGTGTGGTGGAAGCACTGCTGCCTCGCAATAAGGGGATCACGTCCTGGCTGTACCCTGCTTGGAGATTATATGGTTTCCTTCCAAAAGCATGTAGGTTAGGGGATTTGGTGTTGCTAAACTGACGCTACCATATGTGTGTGCTCGTATTTACCATGCATCCAGGGATTGTTCCTGCCTCGCACATGATGCATGTGGAGAACACTTACAACATGTACCATTTAACATGCTACTTTAGTTACAACCAGGTTTGAGAAACTAGAAAATTAAACATCGATTTTAAGATGAAGTTTACAACATTCTACTTTATTGACAAAATAAACTACGAGATTAAAGTGGAAATTTCAAGATTAAAGGTGATATTTTGACTTTAATCTCGACATAGACCTTTTTTTAAGATGGCGGACTGTGACTTTCCTTTTCATGCCGACTTTGATATGTGACCACTTTTTGTTTTTTATTTTGGGCACTGTGTGACTTTCTGAACCTGAACTTTTGTGTGCCTCCGCCACACTGTGACACTCCATTAATTTCCTTTCGCTGCTTGTTCCACTGCTTAAGCCACCATATAGTATGTTTTTCCTTGCCTCCACTTCACTGAGCTCCATTTGACATTCCCTGAAATTCTCCTTTTGTGCTTTTGCCATTGTCTTTTAACAAAACACTGAATAGCACGGGCTATTTATATTGATTTGTATATTCAAATAGGTGAAATTCTGGGCGGAGTCAGGGTGTGGCTGTAGGTGTGTGCATGTGCGTTAAAATTCACTTTGATTGGGATTTATAAAGGGAAAGTGCATCAAACATTTTTATGCAACATCATTGTTTTGTACATGCGCACATTTCAAGTTTGTCCATACGCCATGTTTTAGTATGAATTCTAAGCAAGGCGTTATACATGAGACCCCTGGTGAGTACAGGTGGTGCAAAGCAGCAACGACATTGTTCTTGGTTTAAAACTCTTTGACTGACAAAGTAATGTATGCTGTTGCGTTGTCATGGTCCAAAACCTGGTTTTAGGGGGCACCACTGCTCCAGATGTTTTTTCCTGATGCTTTCCTGTAGACATCTTAGCAGTTCAATGTAACATCACTGATTCACATTCTGTATACAGGGAACAAACTTTTTGAACAAATCTCTGTTCAAAAACGCAATCATCATTTAATTTTGAAAATCTTCAATGGTGGCATGGAGAAAAAGAAGAAATTGCCCAAGTCACCTGCACAATTGTACAATAAACACCAGAAATACAGAATCAACCGAGCATGATGCCACTTGGCAGACTGATTAACCAGTCTGTAGTATTCTGATATTTTGGAGCATTTTCAATAACTACACCCCATTCCTGTTCTACTGACCGATTATGTGAATTTTTGGGTTTCCTCTAGTTTAATAATTTTTACTTGGGTTAAACAGTGCCCAAAAAACTTTCTCCTGGAGTTTCCATGGTTTCCTCGTGTTGGCACTGGTGTTCCCCACATATTCCCATAGACCTGCATATTAGGTCAATTATCAATTCTTAATTGCATTGATGGGGACACAGGTGCTAAAATTTCTGAAATACCTAGGGTGCCTTGAATGGTAAAATGTCTGTGGAGGATTATACGAACCTGCTCTTCCCAGTGGGGTTCCAAACTTATTATCTTCCAATCCTGTGGGCAAGATTTCATACATCAACCTTAGGTGATCTGTCAGAGGCATATCCTCATTGCTGTTTTTTGGTTCCCTTCCTGGTTAAGCGGAAACAACTAGTTTCTTCTTTTGGCACACAATGTGTCCTCTAGCAAGGAAATTCAACACAAGTTAGAAAATGTCTGCCTATTCAGCTTACGGTGAGATATTTGATAAACTGATTTGTGTTTTTTAATTTTACAGTCACTTCATCAAAGAGTTATCAAAGTTTTTAATCTTACATTTTTGCAGCAATGAGTCATATTCAAAAATAATAGTGTCAGGAGAATGTAATTACATGTACTAGTATAATGCATAAAATATGTTTTTAAAAAACATTTACAATATCATGAGGCTGAAATTTCTTTCATACACAGCAGAGTTGAACTCAAGTGATGGGAAGAATTGTCTGTTCTTGCTAGTCATTGGATGTGGAGGGACTACGTCTGATTTTAGTTCAAATTTATGATGTACCCCAAGGAATATTAAGTCTGTGCCGAAGTTGCAAGCTAAAATTTGTGGCTGCAGTCAAAAGTGATAGTTACCAGATCATTGTAATGCTTTACCGATTAATGATAGCGTCACCATTAGGTAATATAGTACAATTAAGTAATATAGCCATGAGGTTGTTTTTATGTAATGGAAATAAAGGTTTAGTCAATCTAACTTAAAGTGTCCCCAAGCCATCTTTTATACATAACATCATAAGTTAAGTTGCTTTTATGTTTTACTTTTATGGACATGAACACCATGTCAATTACCTGGTTTGATTTCAAGGTGCAGGAAAAGTGAGCTACTGTGACTGAGGTTCATGCACTATGCTATGTAGCTGCTGAAATGAGCACGGGATGGGATAGGAGGGTTTAGACGCTGGAATATTAGAATTTAATGAGATCTGCCAGAGCATTCTGGTATACTAAAGGCCCATATTTACCTTGTACGGTGATAAATAAATAAACAGTATCATTACTACCTTATTGAATAAACAAAGAATGCCGTTATTAGCAAATACATTTTTATTTTAAGATCTTATGTTCAAGTTGTACCTTTCCTCTATGGTAATAAACGATCATCCAGACCCACCTATGTCTGATCAGCATGAAAAGTAACGCTCGCACACGTGCCTGCTGTCCCGCCCCAACTCCTCCCAGAATTAAGCCTCTTTGAATATGCAAATCAATATAAATATCCCTTAAGTTTAGCCTTCTGTGAAAAGACAATGGGAAAAGCACGGGAGAAAATATAAGAATTTCAGCAAATACCAAGTGGAGGCAAAGGAAAAACATACTATTTGTTGGTTTAAACAGTGGTATAATCAACAAAAGGAAGTTGATCAAGTGACAGAGTGTCAGAGAAACTCGAAAAATCAAGTTCACAAAGTCGCACAGTGCCTGAAATAAAAATAAAATTGTCACATATCAAAGTCACTGTCTGAGTGTCATATGAAAGCTTATTAGGGTACAGAGAAAAAAAAATAGGCACACAGTGGGGAAAAAAGCACGAAATGTCAACTTTAATCTTGAGATTTCCACTTTAATCACGTAGTTTATTTTGTCATTAAAGCAGAACATCATAAACTTCATCTTAAAATTGTTTAATTTACTAGTTTCTCAAATCCCATTGGAACTAAATTAGCACATTTAATGCTTTTTTTTGTATTTGATCTTCTATGTGCTCTGTGTGTGTGAATCACTACGTGCTTACCTGCTTTCTCTTCCTCTGACAGTACACAGAATCCATTACATTCGTAATATTACAGCTCTCTGAATAATTAAAATGCTGAGATGTATACGTGATATTATTTTCATGATGATAGAGGAGTTAAAGCATGTTATTAAACATGGGAACACGGTGGCGCAGTGATTGTGCGCAAGCGTTGATGAAATTATTGCAGCAGTACTGTCTCTTTCAAACATACTAACCTCCAATTTCTGTCATTACTTTTCTTTCAACAAATACCCAATCACCACACAATCAGCTCTGTAATAGACGTTAAGCCAGCCCAGCAAGAATACAGCATGAAGTAGGATCAATCCGTGAACTAGCTAGCTCTGCGGCACCATGTTCTCACATGTACAATTATTAACAATACAGATTATTTAAATGAAGTTAAAGTTTTATCTGTATAATATAATCAACATATTTTGCTGCATTTCGTCTTAAAAATAATATTGTCATCATATGTAAATACGTGCTTTATAAAGTGGCGCAGGTTGTGCAATATTATAAGTGTAGTGCAAGTTTTCAGTGAGGTAATTGTACTTATAAGTACAAACAGTTCTACAAGAAGCACTTGATGGATTGATTGACTGTGTTTAAAGTTCTTGGGATGAAACTGTTTCTGAACTGCAAGGTCTGTACAGGAAAGTCTCTGAAGCATTTTGCTGTGGCTGAGGTAGGATGTGCTTGATGCTGTATCCTGATAATTCTGTTTCCGATCAGCTGCTGTAGAGCTGTGATTCACACTCAGATACAGTGATATAAATACTCCAAGTGGTGCAGTGAGAGTAAAATAGAAAAAGATTATCCGCTGTGGCAACCCTTAACGGGAGCAGCTGAAAGAAGAAAAAGAAAGTGCAGTGACAGTAACAATGCTAAAGTAATTATGGCATTTGGAATACTATAGCTATTCCCTGGACCATTATATTGTTACAAGTTAATTACAATCAGATGCATTACACTAATAAACAATATGTGGTTAGTTTCAGTGTATTTATAAAGATGCGTCAGGAATGTGGATCTATGAAAGAAAGGGTAAGCACACAGGAACAGTAGCACTGCTTTGATGCTGGGTACCACCAGGTCTGAAAAACCGAGTGCAGAACTTGCATACGATAGGGTATGAGGTACCGTGGAAATGTGCGTTGTTTTACACCAAGTTTAGGTTTTATACATCGCAATTTGAATGTGGAAACGTTCTTACGCAACATTTCTCTGCGTTCGCATACATGTGGCCCCAGGTGTTTCACTGTTTTGCAGTCAAGAGCAAACGAGTAAACGAAAAAATATTCAAAATGTATAAGTTGAAGTAATAACTCTCAAGGTAAAACTGAAGCAGTAAACGAACTGAAGTAACACAGAATGTGTCTCTGTTTTAAGATGGAGATTTTTGCAAAATGAGATTTTGAAATTTCAAAAACGTGTAGAGCATACTGTATTCGAAATACCATAAAAAACAACTGAACTGTCCTGACAAATTTCCTTGTAGAATACATGTTTCAAATTTCAACAAAATCATTTCCCTGGGAGCTGAGTTGTTTCATGCATATAGACAGACAGACATGGCTATTGCAGTAGGTGCTTTTCACATTATATGTGAATGTACCTAACAACACAAAACAACATGGAGAAAGTAGGATGAGAAATTAATAGATAGACAAAGGTCACAAACTACTTACAGAGATCAGGGTTAATAATAATAAGAAGAAAACACACAAATCTTGTGTCATCCTATTGGACCAATTAACTGTTCTAACTGCAGTCCGACAGCCTAGTATAGTGCATGCCGTGTGGCCTAGCAGGTAAGGCTCCCAGGCCTAGCACCAAGGCTTCCAGTTCATTTCTCCCCTCTGTCTAGCTCTGTTGTTAAAAGGTGCTCTGGTATTACACTCTAGAAAGGTGCTTAATGAAAAATACATATTGTTAGTTTAATTGTGTAATGATTGATGGGTATATAGGTTAATAAAAAGAGATTTGGTGAAAAATGTACAACATCCACCTCTAAAGAGGAAATGCAGTTTTCTCATAGTGGATAAATAATTCCTTTGTGTAAAGCCCCAGACCTTAAACAAGGTTTTAGTTTGGTGGGTGGTTGTGCCCTTCAGCAGGGCACCACTGAATGTGCTTTCATCTTTTAAATATCACACCCTTCATCTCAGGCATTTCTTTTCAGAGACATAAATACCATGTGAACATTAAAAGCAATCAACATATGCTAGGGAAGCCCACCTTTGAATACATTGTGTATTAACAAATGCATTGATACACAGTAAACAAGTGAGAAAAATCATACCAGACGTGTATTGACCTTGTGAATAAATGCACTGTGGTTACGGCAAAGTGGTTTTCCTACGGCATGAAAGCACGAAAACACTGGGTGGGTTCAATAAATCAATCTTCATTCACAGTCTGTAGGCATTCAATAAGGAAGGAGAGTATAAACGTTCACACTTTTAGTCGTACAGCAAGTTTGCGGGGAGTCATTTCAATCAATTTGTGTTTATGTTGTATAGTGCCATTAACAGCACCATCACAGGTGCTTTACAGAGAAAACAAACAAAATAAAAAAGAGAATCAAACGCACAAAAAGTCAGTTTAACAAATACATACTGAAAATACACATCCAGGAGCGACAACCATGTGCTGACATATTTTAAAGGTAAGCATCAAAAATGAGTTTTGTGGGACAATTATAGGTGGAATAAAAAAAATCCAAGCAAAGCACAAAGCAAAATTATTGAGTGGAAAAAAACAAAATTTAGGGTTGACCATTATGTTTTAGAGTTACGTGTGTTTATGTACTGTACTTCAAAGGTAATTTGGTTTTGTTTTGAGCTATTATATGGCATATTTCTCAGTATTTTGTACACAATTATATTCTGACTCTTTAAATGTTCTGCTGTTACCTGTTCTTAGGGGGTGGAGCCCCAGGAGGATGGGCCACCCTGACAAGACCAGTCTTGAGCCATCCCTCAAGCTATTTAATTTGTCTGAGAAGGCTCAGGATTTTGGAATTATTCATTTATTACAGTTTTTGTATCACTATTTCCGGTCTCCTGTCCTGTCTTTGTATGTTTCCCTGCAGGACTCCTTTCAGATAAATAATTGAGTATTTTTTTCTAATTAATCTCTATTTTTTATTGGATTCTCTGGGTTTTGTGAATTTTTGCTTCAGTTTGAATGATTCTAATTTCTCGGTTTGGACTTTCTTTGCTTAGGATTGCTTTTTAGCCAATTCAATTATACCTCTTGTTATATTTTATATTTTCTGAAAAATAAATCCTTGACTTATAAAATTCCCTTTCATTGCTGTTTAATACAAGTCAAGGGTGTATGGTTAACCCTCCTCCTTTAGGGCTTTTGTTATATTTTTGGGATATTTATGGTTGTTTTTGTTTTTGCCAGGTCCTCAGGGCTAGGGAAGTATTTCCCAAATATGCTGGACTGATTTTTGTGGCCAAAAATGTGATCTGAGCTATGAGACAGCAGTGCCACTGTGTTACTGTGCCTCAAATAACAAATGATGCAAACGGAAAGATACGCTCAAAAAATATATAAGAAATGGCCATAAACTAGTAATGAGAAAAAAATAGACAGATTGTGCCCAGGTCCTGGGTTTCTAATTCCAGTCTTGTGGCAAACCGCAGCAGGTTTTTATTACAACCAGTTTCACAATCAGCGAGTCATTATAACTCAATTCACTGCTGGACTAGCTGGACTTTATTTAATTTCTTATACTGCATTTAAAAAAGAACTATAGTGTGAGATTTACATTTATAAGAAATGTAGAATTATTTGCCAACGTTCTTAACTCTCTTTTATCATTTCCTATTTCACCTTTTCTGTGGAGTTTGCTCCCTTAATTGTATTCTAATAAATATTTAATGACAAATGGTAAGCATAAGGCAGCCAGTTTTTATTCCGCTCAGTGACCCTCAGTGACTGGGAAAATCATGTCTACTACTACTGCTGCAGCTACAACAGCACAAATATGGAAGCAACTGAATTTTGTACTTTTGATTTATAAATAACTATAAATTAATGTATCAGCTAATCAAGCAAATGGAAATGAAATGCAATGTGAGAAGGTTCTTGGCAAATGCTTCCTGGCTACCTACAGATCATCACCTTTTAGCCTTACTCTTTTTGAACTGTGGCAACATGGTGAAACAGAGGCCCTAGTTGGCTGGGGTTGTTCTGAGTGAGATGGAGTTCCTCTAAGCCACCCATCTCCCTGTGTCTGCGTGGGTTTCCTCTGGGTGCTCCAGTTTCCTCCCACAGTCCAAAGACATGCAGGTTAGATGCATTGGCGATCCTAAATTGTCCCTAGTGTGTGCTTGGTGTGTGTGTGCCCTGCAGTTGGCTGGCACTCTGCCCAGGGTTTGTTCTTGCCTTGCGCCCTGTGTTGGCTGGGATTGGCTCCAGCAGACCCCTGTGTTAGGATATAGTGGGTTGGAAAATGACGGACTATTCAAACACATTCTGTAACACAGACAGATGTGTGTAAATCAACTCAGTTAATAATCGTATGTGGGTGGGTATGAGTGGGCCTTGCTATGGCCTGAGTTCCTGCTGGAATAGGCCCTAGGTCAGTCCTCGTGATTCTGTGCTGGGTGTAGCAGTTTAAGTAAACAGGCAGATGGAACACCAACACACCATAATCATAAATTAACGTTAAAGACGATTAAGATCATTCTAAAGTGGACAATCTAAAGCACAGTGGCCATCTTTTCACAGCATATATTGTGTAATATAATAGGCATCAATTTATATGCACATTTTAAACAAAGTGCCTCAATGAACAAGCATCTTTGAAAAACAATATGAAAGTCCTCAGATATATAGTTCACAAGTATGCATTCTCTCTGCTTAGATTTCAAAATAACCTGTGCCTTTTTGTTCTATCAATATGTACCCATTGTTCTAAAAGGTATACACATACAGTACTTATATACTCAAATATTTTTTAATTTGTAGAAAAAAGGTAAACATATTTTCAGTCATCCTAGCATTGAGTGTTTCATGGGTTCTGGTGAAAGATATGGGGGGTAGTCTAAGGATGTTGCACCGTCACTAACTTCATATCCATTTCCATCATTAGAGTTGTGGAGAAATCACCAGAAGGTGTCTGATGCCACTATGGCACCAGAAGCTCCACCTTTTCTGGTGCCAACGGTATTTAAACTGAAAGCTCAATGGTAGCTGCTCATTATTACTAGACAAGCTCCTGAAGAGGATGGCACTCTACAAGAGAAACATACTGTAACACTTTAATTTCCATCGTACGGCACTAGGAAGAAACGAATTTCTGTAGCGATTTGGGTTTTCAAAGTGACTGTCCTTCTGATTTACTGAAGTTAAATTCTACATGGGGCGGCATGGTGGCACAGTGGTAGCGCTGCTGCCTCACTGTAAGGAGACCTGGGTTTGCTTCCCGGGTCCTCCCTGCTTGGAGTTTGCATGTTCTCCGTGTCTACATGGGTTTTCTCCGGGTGCTCCGGTTTCCTCCCACAGTCCAAAGACATGCAGGTTAGGTGCATTGGCGATCCGAAATTGTCCCTAGTGTGTGCTTGTTGAGTGGGGGGGTTTGTGTGTGTGTCCTGTGGTGGGCTGGAACCCTGCCTCGGATTTGTTCCTGCCTTGCACCGTGTTGAAATGGGACTGGCTCCAGCAGAAACCCCGTGACCCTGTGTTAGGATATTAGCGGGTTGGATGATGGATGGATGAAGTTCTACGTGTAATGGATGTGTGTCATCAATTGAGATAATGTCTAGTTTCTTTAGCATTGTCCACTGACACACACTTGCCAGATCATCTACATCAGTACCAATAACTTTAGCTTCATTCTTAGCTATCTGCTGGCACTTTTTTAAATTTTGGTTTGTCGGACTGCTAAACCAGGCAATGAAAGAAATGAGAGTGATAACAGACTAAATCATACTGAGATAAAAGGATAATATTAGGTCCTTTTCTACTTTAAACAGTTTGAGTTTACGGAGGAGAAATAAATGCTGATTGAATTTAGAGAATATTTTTTTTCATTTGCATTCTAGTTAAGATTGGTATCTAGGTTAATTCCTAAGTATGTGTATTCATTCACTATTTCTACCTCCTCTCTCAAAACCACAATGGGTGAACATACAGACTTCTGTCTCATAAACTCAAATAAAATTTCTTTGGTCTTTTTTACATTCAGAGTGAAATAGTTTTCATTACACCAGTTTACCACACAGGGTGCAGTTCTTCATTAAGTCTCCCACCTCTAGTCTTGTACCCTCTTCGCTGGCCCAGGGAAGCCCCTACAGCTGAGGAACAGAGACTCATTTTAAAGAGTAACCTGAGGGTACTTCTGGAATTCCAAAAGCATAACCCAGGTAAACTTCCAGGTCAGTGGGATTCTCCCAGAACTAGTGAGACTGCCCCCTGGGAGCCACCGAAACCAGCGGTTACAGAGTCCATCGGCAGGGCTGCTTATTAAAAGTAGAATTCCCTGGCACTCTATGGGAGTCCAAATTGGAGCACATATAGAGGTGTGTTTCCCAGTGTGCCGGGCGAATATACACTATATGGCCAAAGGTATGTGGACACCCCTCCAAACTATTGAGTCCAGGCATTTTATATTGTTCACAGGTGCATAAACTCAAGTACAAACAGAAGCCATGCTATCTCCATTGACAAACATTGGTAGTAGAATGGGTCGTACTTAGTGGCTTTAAATGTGCCACTGTCATAGGATGTGTTAATTATGATTTTTACTTAGTTTTTACCATTTGTAAGCACTTCATTACAGCTTTTTGATCTGTGACTCTCTCTTGCCCTGCTCTCACCTGTGACGGCATACACAAGGTTAAAAGTGATAAACAAACTGTCTGAGAAAAGGCAGGAGTACAGAACAGAAAGTATTCTGACTTCAGGTTCATGTTTATCTGTAACTGTAAAATTTGGCTACTTGCCAAAAATGGAGACCAGCAACAGCGGTGAAGGAGGCAATATCAGCACTCAGATATGCTGACATCGTGGGGAATGTTCAGCATGGAAGAGAAGGCCTTGGCCTTACAACTAGTCGCCCAACCTGGAATGAAGTCACTGCTAAAGCACGGAGGAGGATGGTGGTGGAGGAAGTACGTCGTCAGGAGGATGCTGCAAGGTAGGGCAAGGCAGTCTCCCTTGGCAAACAGGGGCAGTGGACATGGTGGGTCAGTGTTGAAAGGAGGAAGCTTAGCTGGAACGATGTGTGGGTCATGGAGGCGAAGAGTCTGAGCTTTACCATCAGAGTCACTTATGACGTCCTGCCAACACCAACCAATCCCCATCAGTGGATCGGTGAAGATCCAGAGTGTGCCCTTTGCTCCAGGCCAGCCTCACTCCGGCATATACTCAACGGGGGGTAAGACCAGTATCACCCAAGGGCGATACACTTGATGCCAAAACTAGGTCCTAAAGAGCCCTGCGTCCACAATTGAGGAAAAATGATCTCTCATTAATGCCCTTTCACCGCCAATATCTAACCACCCATGGACGACTGCCTTTGTCCAAGAAGGTGCTACAGTTACCAGGAGCAACTCCACACCATCAGAGAGAGGCCAGCTGTGCTTAGCATGCGACTGGAAACTGCTGGTAGATATTGGCCAACAGTTTGTGTTTCCTCAGGAGATTGCCACTACTACCTTGAGACCTGACATGGTGCTCTGGTCCCCTTCCTTAAGGAAGGGTTACATTATCGAGCTCACCATACCCTGGGAGAATTCTGTGCATGAGGCATACGAGCGGAAATATCTACGCTATGCTGAGTTAGCTGCTGAAGTGCAACATCAAGGCTGGACCATGGAAGTTCGCCCAGTGGAAGTTGGATGCAGAGGGTTTGTGGCAACATCTACCATCAAAATACTGATAGACCTGGGAATTATGGGCCAGAGCCAGAGCGCAGCCATCAAAGCTGCATCAGAGGCAGTGGAGAGTAGTCAGTGGCTTTGGATGAAGAGGAATTCCCCTTGCTGGGCCCCCAAGTAACAAGCTTAGGCTGCCATACATAGGTTCATGAGATGTCAGTCATTTGAAACCAAAGTGACTCTCATGACTAATTGGGCATGGGACGCAAGCTTAGGGCTGATCACCCTATAGCTGGTCACCTCTGGTGAGGGTGTATAGTGTGAAATGCCAAAACACCCCATGAGCCAGAGGAACACTACTGATGATGTGTCCCAATATTCTACAAACTTCTCCAAGTCTATCATTCACCATTCACCGACAAGCGTAACTGAATCTATTGTACGATGCGTCCCAATATTCTACAAACTTTTCCAAGGCTACCATTCACCATTTACCGACACGCGTAACTGAACCTATTGTACGTGCTTGCACAAGAATAGTAACATCTCATTCTGTGTTTTGTAATCAAGAACATGAGAATTGTTCACTCATCACAGCCTCCTCTAATTAACTGTGTATTTATGAAGTATAACAGCTGTAATTAAGCCACTGCCTTTGTTGTGTTGTGCAGGTCCATGTGTGACAATAAAGACTTCACCCCAATCCTGAAACAGCTCCATGACTTTATCTTTGACATGCCACCTTTGCCTCAGGTGATTACGTGAAAATTCTGCTCTGCTTAGATCTGCCCCGGTCAACTGTAAGTACTATCATGGTGAAGTGGAAATGTCGAGGACCATCAGCAACTCAACCATGAAGTGGTACACCACATCAACTCATAGAGTGAGGCCGCCAAAAACTAAAGAGCATAGCACATGAAAATCAGTTACTGTCTGGTGCATCACAGAGTTCCAAACTACCTCTGGAAACAACTTCAGCACAAGAGATGCATTGGGAGCTTCATGAAATAGGCTTCATGAAGACTGTACACAAGGCTAAGATCATTATGCTCAAAGCCAAGCATCACCTGGAGTGGTTCCCTGATTCCATGATAAACACCTCTAGGATAAATTTTGTAATAAAATATCAGGCAGCAGACTGAGAAAGTTTTGGGAATGGCCACCCTATATACTGAAAATCAGCAGAGCAAAAAAACACACAGTTTACAAAGTGGAGTTCACAATTGTACTAGCTATCAAACTGAGACTACTGTATGAATATGGTGGGTAGGAGGAAGAGGTGGAGTCAATAAAACTGGAATCTGAACTGAGGTGACAGGAAAAGGAATTCTGGGTAATGGAAATGATGTCATCAGGGTCAACCGGAAGTGACGTCAGCAGAGGATGGATCAATGGTGATGTCACTATGAATCAGGGTCCTCAGCTGGGCTGCAGAGGAATAAGATGAGAGGGTTCCGTTGAGAGCACCAACCCTGGTCTGACTGACTAATTACCACTATTTGTGCCTGTAAACTGTTCCCCATATACACGTGTGTGACAATTTGAACAACAAATGAAAGCAAGGTCTGCTCGTACCTAATCTTACAAATGCTCTTTTGGCTGAACGGGCACAAATTATCACAGGTAATCCAAAATCTTCCAGAAAGAATAGTGGAGTCTGTTACAGCTAGAAAGACGGAGCCAACTCCATATTAATGTCCACAGTTTTGGAATGGGATTTCCAACAAGCTCATATAGGTGTGATGGACTGGTCTCCACAAATGTTTAGCCATAAGGTGTAATCCTTAGCTGTCCTTCCTTTATCTCAATGTACCATTAACCAACCTGAATGGCTTGCCAGTCTTGGAAACACTACTATTTAAACACACACATATACACATATACTGCATATATACTATTCTCCTTCTTCTATATGCAATGGAACTTGTCACTAACACTGACCCATGAAAAATACAATAGTATGATATGCTGCATGGAGAAATCGTTCAAAGCTGTTTGTTCTGTTAATCAATTTTCTTAAGCTTACCATCTCCGCAGACAGAAAGATGAACTTAGGCTCCTAAAATGAAAGACTGCGAGGCCACTGCATAATTCAAAAGCGATTCCCCATGTGACTTTGAGTTTAATTTAAATTACACAGAGGCTCAATCAATTATAATATTTAAATTACGGCTGGAGACCTCTCCCCCATACAAACAATCTTTCTTCCGTCATTAATTCTCTATAATGAACTCTAATGTGTTTCACTGAGCCACAGCCTCTGTAGCTTCAATTGACTCGGCAGTTTCCACTGAGCAATATTCTCTATTCCTATTACCATTTAATTTCTAAGTGCCTCCTAGTGTTTGGCAATATTACATTCTGTTATTATTGTATTATTAGAGATGTTCAACAATTTGTTTTTTGAATCAGAGAGTTGTCAGACACTTCGCAAAGGTTTGAAGCTAAGATCATTTTATCTTTTATGGAATGTTTGGTTAATCTTATATATAAAGTTGACTGTAACAAGGTCTTGTATGTATGCTGTTATTAAGCTGACGCATAGTAACCACAAGGGGCCGCCAGAGAGCTCTAGACACAGCAATACAGTCTACAATATAAGAATATAAATACAATAAAGAGTTTTATTCCACAAAACCCCTTCCAATGAACACCTCTCCAACAATTAACCACAATTTAAAATATATAAAGCATGCTGTAACAATCTTGAGGTCTTGTATGTATGTTATCATCCAGCTGACGCTTGGAACGTTTCTGGTGTGCTCCGTAAAAGCAACCGACAGTTTTATCATGAAAAATCCGTACGATTATTTGTTAGTTGTTTAATATTTGTTTTTGTTAACTATATTTTAATCTTGCATTATTCTTATTGTAAAAATTTTGTAGTGGTGATAGAATTAAATCAACCTAATAATAATAATATTAATTTAATCGATGTTTCTTTTTTCGTCAAAAATTAATCCATTGGTTTTTTTTTTAATTATATTTTTCTCAAAAAATTATTTTCCTCCCGGGAAACACCAGGTATTTCAGCTAGTATATAATCTTTTGTAATTTATTACAAGCATATACTTAAACAAAGTTGTAACAATAGATTATTAAAACATAAGGAAAAGGACTGAAGGTAATAAAAGGTGGCTAAAACCTTGAGGAGGTGAGGTCTGTCTATGGAATAGCGGGTTTGTGGCTTAACAATTAGGAGCCCGTTTTTAAATAAATAAGTAAGTTAACAGCCGGCTCGATCTCCGTGGGTGTGTATGCTCGCACAGCTGTGGGAGGTTGGTAAGGTAACTGAGCTGAGACACCCCTGCACATGAGGATGCTGTCTGTCTCAATTGCTTCATCAGCTTTCTGTGGTTCCTGATTGAACCACTGTGCCCACAGAGGCATATAACGGAGAGCCAGCACGAGAAAGAGAATGATAAAACTAAAGAAAGACGAATGGAGATTAAGGGGGGACAAGCAGGAAGATGGGAGAGTGTGGGTCTGAGTGAGCGAGAGAGATGAAGCAGGCAGACGTGAGGAGAGCCCTTAGGGGAGCGTGTGGCCAACGCTCAGGAGCTGTTCAAGTGAATCACTCTGGCTGAGCTGTTGGGAGCCTGAGTGATGCGGTGCTGGATGGTGCAACTCGCCACAAAAGTCCGAGAAGGCAGAGGGAGTTGGTGAGGCTCAAATGGGAAGAACTACTGGAGACATGGACAGTAGGGACTTGAGCCTGAGTTTGGATTGGGGAGCCCTGCTGGAGCCATTGGATAGCAGGTATCTGGACCTGTGAAAGAAGGTCAACACCGCCTGTTGGTAGGGCTTACATCACCCAGCAAGGCATTGTCTCCAGGTGATGCTTCGACACTGTGGAGTTATGGTAATGGTTGGTGTTGGTATTTTTTGGCTTACCTGAGCCCTTTTTAAGCATACAAGCAGACAGGACCTATTAAATCTGTCAGAGGCCTGCTAGGCCAATGCCTGGAGTAGTAGTTGGAGTCTGGGGTACACCTCTTCAGGCCTGCTTTTATGGTCAGTTTTGTAGGCCTCAACTTTTTGTTTGCCATGTCATTGACTCTACATCATAATATGTATTTTTTACTCTTTTGTATTTTTTTCTTGTTGTTAATATATTTTCATTATCATGACATTGATGCTTGAGGATTCATTTTGGATTTTTTTATATTTTTTGTGGTTACCACCATGCTGTAGTTAGCAAAAGCAATCTGTTACCAATGAGTTGCATCAACCTTTTAAAAAGATGGCGGCTCTTTTACTTATTCATCCTCATATTGGATTAATTTCTCTAGCTCTCAGTTTTCTAAAAGACTTTAGTGTTAGGACCTTTTGATTTTTTTCTCCTTTTTGGTTAACTGTATGATTCTTTTAAAGCCCCTAGGTTTCTCACCTTTTCTTCTTTTTTTGATTCTGCCTCTGCCTTTCACTTTAAGTATTTATATTTGCTGGACATTTGCTCCTGTTTCTTCCCATTTTGCAACCCGCACCATTAAAACAGGTCTCTTGCCAGCCATAACTGAGTCTTTTCTCTTCTGTGTTATTCATTTAAACCTTTGAGTATAAGGAGTATAAGACTAATAAGTCCAATGCAAACCATAGGGTGTGTGAGTGCATGAGAGCAATGGTTAAAAAGGATATTAGGGAAG
Source organism: Polypterus senegalus (assembly GCF_016835505.1). Taxonomy (NCBI): domain Eukaryota; kingdom Metazoa; phylum Chordata; class Cladistia; order Polypteriformes; family Polypteridae; genus Polypterus; species Polypterus senegalus. Next base: position 305,608,340 of record NC_053154.1, read on the forward strand.
ATAAACGGCAGCTAGAGAGGAGTACTGCAGATATGGCAAAATATGACCCAAAGGATTGTTTCAGTATTTTAATATTCAAAGAACAGTCAAGGAGAAGCTGAAGTGTATAAGGAATGATAATGTTCTTAAGTTTTCACCAGGGCCAGATAACATTTGTTCTCAAGTGCCTAAGGAGGTTAGTGAGTACATATATAAACTTCTGACATATATATATATATAGAAAGTCATTGCACACTGGGGAAATTCCTAAGCCCTGGAAAATTGAAAATATTATTCTGTTGTATAAAAAGGTGATCAGGCAGATCCAAGTAGCTAAAGGCCAGTAAGCTTAATGTGTATCACAGGTAAAATAATGCAATAAATAATTATTAAGGAAAGGATCGAGAAGCACATGGCAAGAATGGGAGTTATACTTGATAAGGTCCTACATGAGAGGTTGGGCATCAAACAGTAAGAAGTGGTAATTCAGGGTGTCATATGTCAATGGTAGCAGAATTAAACACAGGAAGCAAAGGGTTATGATGCAAAGGACCTTATCAGAGTTGGGTGTTGTTAAGAGTGTTGTCCTTCAGGGGTTAGTGCCGGAGTCTCTGGAATTTTGTAAAATATCTATAAACTAGCAAAATAACCCGCGCTTCGCAGCGGAGAAGTAGTGTGTTAAAGAAGTAATGAAAAAGAAAAGGAAACATTTTGAAAATAACGTTACATGATTGTCAATGTAATTATTTTGTCACTGTTCTGAGTGATGAATGTTGCTGTCATATATATATATATATATATATATATATATATACACACACACACATATAAACATATATATATATATATATACATACATATCTACATATGCACACACACACACACACATATATATATATATATATATACACACATATATACAGTGTTTGGGGTGCGAGGATCTGTTGCTGGGGGTGCCAGAATCCATGAAGGAAGAAAAATGAAAAACATTATTTGTACAAAATCTTAATTTATTTATCCATTCCTAAATAATTAAATGGGCAGGCTATTTCGTATCAGTGCAATACGCTGCTTGTTAAAACGGATGACTCCCGCTCTTACGTGCAAGTCTCCGTGGATATTATGAACTATCGTATCTGTTCAAGTTCTATTTAAATTTTAAATAGAAGGAATTTTTATTTAGTCGACAGAATATTATTCCGGAATAAATCAATTCAAACCTTAAATAACTTATAATATTTTGCTCTCCATAAAAAATTATCCTGTCTAAATTATACAAGTTAGAAATAAAGTAAACGTTAAAAGAACAAACATTCAAATTTCTTTACTCTTATGTAATTTTATATAAAAAATAAACTTAAATTTTAAATATCCCAAAAGATTTTGCTCTCCATAAAATATATCCTGTCAAAATTATACAAATTCAAATATGAACATGGTGCATAACAAAACCTGGAAATATAAATAAAATTTGTTCTTTTCAGCAATAACAAATCAAATTATTCAGTTGTCTTTGCTCTTATGTCATTTTAGAGCTGGACGCCTGGCATCTATTTTTGGCAACAGGTTCGTTTGTGTTTGGTGTGAGGTTCTGTGTTGTGGAGATTCTCAGGATGGACTGCAGGTGCTCATCAGTGAGGCGACTCCTGTGTGCTGTTTTGTTAGTCTTCATGAGTGAGAAGATAAGTTACCCTCCCCTCGCTCTTACTTTTTTACCGTTCATCTAATGAATACACTGAGTATGGCTTTACCAAAACAATCATTGATCGCGAATAAAGTATGCATTATTGATAAAGCTTCAATTGGTGATCTGTCTTACTGCGTTAACCGCATATTTTTTCATACGTCTCAAATCAAGGGGATGCAAGGCTAAAATGTATCGAGAAGAGCACGTACATACTCAGTGCATCCCCTCTCGGGAATCGAACCTCGGAAGTCAGCGCTAGAGGCGAAGCCTCTACTATTGCGCCACGGCGTGCATATTGTCTATTTGAGCGTAGCAGTGTAATTCGGTTATTGTTCAGCACTCTTTGGAACTGTTGCTTTTTGTCTGTGCACTGCGTCAGTTCACGTGAGCCACTGAATATGGTTTTATATGTCACTCGCTCGCTTCTAATTGTTTCGCTGCCTTCTTAATTATATAATGCATGTTTTCTTCAGTGCTTTTTGTAGCTCTTCCTGGTTTTCTACGTAATGCGTGATTACATGAGAGGCGTGATGATGTCACACGAAACTCCGCCCCCCACGGCTTTCGAGCTCAACTCCATTACAGTAAATGGAGAAAAATAGCTTCTAGTTATGACCATTATGCGTAGAATTTCGAAATGAAACCTGCCCAACTTTTGTAAGTGAGCTGTAAGGAATGAGCCTGCCAAATGTCAGCCTTCTACCTACACGGGAAGTTGGAGAATTAGTGATAAGTCAGTGAGTCAGTCAGTCAGTCAGTCAGTCAGTCAGTGAGTCAGTCAGTCAGTCAGTGAGGGCTTTGCCTTTTATTAGTAATGATGATTTGGATAGGAATAGAAATAACAAGCTGGTTAAATCTGTCGTCAATGCTAAGATAGGTGGATGAGCACGTAATCCAAGATCCACTGAATCATTACAGAGGAACTTGGACAGCATGCACACTAGAAAAGGTCCAGAAAAGAGCAACTTGGCTGATTCCAGGACTGAGCAAACATAGACTAAAAGGTGGCATGACTGAAGTGTTCAAAATTAAGACAGTAATTAGTGTAGTCTGCGGTGGGCTGGCACCCTGCCCTGGGTTTGTTTCCTGCCTTGCGCCCTGTGTTAGCTGGGATTGGCTCCAGCAGACCCCTGTGACCCTGTAGTTAGGATATAGCGGGTTGGATAATGAATGGATGGATGGAATTAGTGTAGTGGATTGAGATGTGATCGCTACTTTAAAATGAGTACAACAAAATCAAGGGGACAGAGATGGAAACATGCTAAGGGGAGATTTGGGGCAAATGTTAAGAATGTTTTCTCCTTATAGAGAATTATAGACACATGGAATAAGTTACCCAGCAGTGCTGTAGACAGTAGGACTTTAGAGACTTTCAAAACTCGACATTATTTTGGATGAATAAAGTGGACAGGAGTAGTGAACTTTGTTGGGCTTAATGGCCTGCTCTTGTCAGATTTTTTGTAATATTCAAATGTGCTATGTATTTGAATTTATTAATAAGAATTCTTTGACACAGTAGGACTTTGAGCTAAATCCCACTATGTTACCAAACAACACAACATGTACATTCAGTATTCTTCAAAGTGAAGTCATCTTGTGAGAACTTAATATTTTCCAAAGCAGCTCTCCCTGAGGAAAGAGAATGTGTAGTATATAGTAATGTATAGAATTTCCAAAAAAAATGTGCAAAGTATTATAAGAAACATCTGTAAGTATCTAATAAAAATAGGTTTAAAAATAAAAGATTTACCAGACAGCTAATTAGGGGAACAAAAGCAGCCATCGTCAAACAAATCCCTCAGGTTAGTCAGAGCTCTTTTACACCAGCTGTTCAATTCAGCATGCACCAGGGATCACAAACTGTATGATTCATCAAAATCTGGAAAATGGGGACAATAACTGAAGAACAAAATGCTTAAATCAAATCCTTAAAAAGAGATGGGCTACAGGAGATGGAGTGGTGCCCATCCCAGGGTTATAAAAGCTGATGTAGCAAAACTGATCCAAGCCAGGACTGAATGTTGTAAATGGTACCAAGACTAAAGCCTAACCCAGTGTATTTTTAGTACAGTTGAAAAATGAAAAATCTATTTATTTTCTAGTATTGTGTAAATATTACATATTTAGTAAATACATCAATTTTAGATCAGTTTTTCAATCTTCAGCAAAATCATTTAGTCTACATGGATTTTTATATTGTTTCAGGCTGGGCTCTGTGTTGCACAAATAAAACCAAACATTATTCCCGAATCATAAAAATTGCATAATTATTAAAAAACAAAAAACTAAAACCATAAAAAAAATCTCAGCAATTATTTCATAATAACTTGACTCCACTCTGATTTTAAAAGATTCACTAAAGTTTAGAGATATTTTCATCCAGGCTGCTCTCCTGCAGAGTGGTAGGCAAGCTGCCCACCGCAAGGATCTGAAAGACAGAAGATCCCCCGCCAACAAGGGAAATGACTGCCTGCCTTTGGGAAACAGGCACATATAAAGATGATTATTGAGAGATGAGACTTAATGGAGGAGTCGGAGCTATCACAGCTGAGGCAGCATCTGTTTGATTTTACCTCATGGAAAAACCGTGTTGTCTCGTAGCAAAAGCATCCCATAAACGCAAAAACTATGTCTCCCCATTGCAGAATACAGTATATAATAAGCTTATTATAAGAATAAAAGGCAGGAGCTATGATTTAAGTGATGACCAATGGTGATGTGAGGCCTTCAAAAATATTCAGAGCAGCTGGCCTAGTAGCCTACCTAGGAAAAACACACACACAAAAGGCAGCCTTGCTTCTGCTTGAGTGGATGGCTTCAGCCTACATCTGGCCAAATTGCGCTTCGGTCACAAAGTTCAAAAAATATATTCCATAAAGCTCACATGGAAGGGGATCACTGTCAACCCCTGGCTTTTAAAGAACAAGGCCAAGAGAAACCTTTATAAGAGCAGGATTAATTGAGATAAATGTGAATACAGTAATCCCTCTTTGATCGCGGGGGTTGCGTTCCAGAACCCCCCCGCGATAGATGAAAATCCGCGAAGTAGAAACCTTATGTTTGTATGGTTATTTTTATATATTTTAAGCCCTTATAAACTCTCCCACACTGTTAACATTATTAGAGCCCTCTAGACAAGAAATAACACCCTTTAGTCAAAAGTTTAAACTGTGCTCCATGACAAGACAGAGATGACAGTTCTTTCTCACAATTAAAAGAATGCAAACAGATCTTCCTCTTCAAAGAATGCGTGTCAGGAGCAGAGAATGTCAGAGAGAGCGAGCGAGAGAGAAAAGCAAACAATCAACAAATCAATACGTGCTTTTGGGCTTTTAAGTATGCCGAAGCACCTCGATAAGGCGGCCATTTTTAGAGTAGTGTCCGTATCCTCTAGGTAAACAGCCTCTGTGCAAACAGCCCCTCTGCTCACACCCACTCCGTCAGGCACAAAGAATGTCAGAGAGAGAGAAAAGCAAACAATCAAGCACCGTGCGGGAAGCATATCCTATATCATTGAGGAGTTTTAGTTAATATGTAATACATGCTCTGATTGGGTAGCTTCTAAGCCATCCGCCAATAGCGTCCCTTGTATGAAATCAACTGGGCAAACAAACTGAGGTAACATGTACCATAAACTAAAAGACCCATTGTCCGCAGAAATCCGCGAACCAGGGAAAAATCCATGATATATATTTAGATATGCTTACATTTAAAATCCGCGATAGAGTGAAGCCGCGAAAGTCGAAGTGCGATGTAGCAAGGGATTACTGTATACTACAAAAAAAAACAAAGGAGCAAGAAAAAAAAATCAAAATGAATTCCAAGGCAATTGAGATCCAAATTGAAATCCTCAATAGTGAACGAAGAAACAGCATCAAAATGTTAAGAACCTGCGCAATAGTCAAAGAAAATCACAATACTTATGAGAATCACCTAAATCCACTAGAGTACATTCAAAATGAACTGCAGCCGACTTCAGTTCACAGCTTGCCTTTATAGGGCTGGGGGCGGTCTCTTAATGATGATGGATGGGTAGCCCCGCCTCTTATTGGATCCCTCCACAAAATACAAGGAACATCAGAGAATTGCAAGACACACATTAGATACTAAATATTAGCCAAATAGAATAAAATGAACACATGATACATAATTAAATTAATCATAAATTAGCATATAACATTTCCGGCGCCGCATCCGAGTGGCAGCCTTTCCAGCAGCTCCGTATATGACTTTATCTTTTTACCTTTTTATCTCTATTTTTCTCTATTTCACTGATCACTTCTACCACTTTCTTTTATGTGGAATTGCTCCCTGGACACTTTTTACACATTTTTACTATTTTACTATTTGACATGGATTGCTACACTCCGAGAATCGCTTATTCAAGTAGTCAGCTTAAAGCACTGAGAAGAAATACTTATGCCGGTGTGGTTCCTTATTTACCTGACGAGGTAAGAAGACGATATCGGGGCAGCCGAGCCGGCGCAAAGATAAAAAATATGCAGCTTGCTGTGTTTTAGTGAAACGTGGCTAACGTCTATCATCCCAGATGCTAACGTGGAGCTACCCGGGTTTAGCACAGTTAGAGCGGACAGAGACGCAAGTACCTGTGGAAAGAAGAAAGGAGGAGGACTCGCTCTCTATGTCAATACAAAGTGGTGCAACTCAGGACATGTAAACGTTAAAATCTCCACTTGCTGCAGGGACATCGAACTGTTGGCCGTAAGTCTGCGCCCTATTACTTGCCCAGAGAGTTTGGACACGTGATTGCTGTTATTGTTTACATCCCCCCTCAAGCGAACGCGGAGATGGCGAGTGACATCATCCATTCCGCAGTTGCTAAGTTACAAACGCAGCACCCTGAGGCACTTGTGCTAATCGCTGGAGACTTTAACCATGTAACGCTGGATAAAACATTACCTGCCTTCTCCCAGTATGTGGATTGTAACACTCGGGGAAACAGGACTATTGACCTACTATATGCAAACGTTAAAGACGCATACAGCGCCACCCCACTGCCTGCGCTTGGGAAAGCAGATCATAACCTGGTTCTGCTTCAGCCTCAATACAAACCAAGAGTGAGGGCGCTACCTACAACCACACGCTCATTCAGGAAGTGGTCCCCTGAGGCAGAGCAGGCTCTGAGAGACTGCTTTGGAACTACAGACTGGGATATATTGCTGAGATCACATAGTGAGAACATTGAAGAGGCTGTTGAATGCACAACTGATTACATCAACTTCTGTATGGACATTGTAGTTCCAGTAAGAACAGTATGCTGCTATGCTAACAACAAGCCATGGATTACAAGTGACATCAAGGGCCTTTTGAACCAGAAGAAAAGGGCTTTTAAAGGTGGTGATAAGCATGAGCTGAAGTGCGTGCAGAAGGAACTCCGAGTCCAGCTCAGGGCGAAAGAGCAGTACAGGAGAAAGCTGGAGCAGAAGTTGCAGAACAACAGTATGAAGGAAGTGTGGGATGGGATGAAGATTATCACTGGCTGCAGCTCAAGCGGGTGCCGCCATCGAGACAGACGTGGAGAGAGCAAACCAAATGAACAACTTCTTTAATAGGTTTGATCACAGTAACCCACTCTCACCTCGAGTACTGCATCCTCCAACCATCCTTCTGCTGATACCAGCATAGGTGAGACATCCCCACCCACAATTACAGCAGCCCAGGTGAGCAGAGAGCTGAAAAGACTTTGTGCCAGCAAAGCAGCGGGTCCAGATGGTGTATCGCCACAATTGCTGGAACTGGGGAGTCCTCTACAGCGCATCTTCAACCTGAGCCTGGAACAGGGGAGAGTCCCGAGGCTTTGGAAAACATCTTGTATCACTCCTGTCCCAAAGGTATCACGTCCTAGTGAGCTGAATGACTTCCGGCCTGTTGCTCTGACGTCACATCTGATGAAGACCATGGAGCGGCTGCTGCTTCACCACCTGAGGCCACAGGTCCGTCACGCCCTCGACCCTCTGCAGTTCGCATACCAGGAGAAGGTGGGAGCGGAGGATGCCATCATCTATATGCTTCATCGATCCCTCTCCCACCTGGACAGAGGCAGTGGTGCTGTAAGAATTATGTTTTGGACTTCTCTAGCGCCTTCAACACCATCCAACCTCTGCTCCTTAGGGATAAGCTGACTGAGATGGGAGTAGATTCACACCTTGTGGCATGGATTGTGGACTATCTTACAGACAGACCTCAATATGTGCGTCTTGGGAACTGCAGGTCTGACATTGTGTGCAGCAATACAGGGCACCGAGGGGACTGTACTTTCTCCGGTCCTGTTCAATCTATATACATCAGACTTCCAATATGACTCGAGTCCTGCCACGTGCAAAAGTTCGCTGATGACACTGCTATTGTGGGCTGCATCAGGAGTGGGCAGGAGGAGGAGTACAGAAAGTTAATCAAAGACTTTGTTAAATGGTGCGACTCAAACCACTTACACCTTAACACCAGCAAGACCAAGGAGCTGGTGGTGGATTTTAGGAGGCCCAGGCCCCTCATGGACCCTGTGATCATCAGAGGTGACTGTGTGCAGAGGGTGCAGACCTATAAATATCTGGGAGTGCAGCTGGATGACAAATTGGACTGGACTGCCAATACTGATGCTCTATGTAAGAAAGGTCAGAGCAGACTATACTTTCTGAGAAGGTTGGCATCCTTCAACATCTGCAGTAAGATGCTGCAGATGTTCTACCAGACGGTTGTGGCGAGTGCCCTCTTCTACGCAGTGGTGTGCTGGGGTGGCAGCATAAAGATGAAAGACGCCTCACGCCTGGACAAACTTGTTAAGAAGGCAGGCTCCATTGTAGGATTAAAGTTGGACAGTTTAACATCTGTGGCAGAGCGACGGGCACTAAGCAAACTCCTGTCAATCATGAAGAATCCACTGCATCCACTTAACAGTGTCATCTCCAGGCAGAGGAGTAGCTTCAGTGACAGACTTTTGTCACTGTCCTGTTCCACTGACAGACTGAGGAGATCGTTCCTCCCCCACACTATGCGACTCTTCAATTCCACCCGGGAGTAAATGCGAACATTAATTTTATTTTAATTTTTTTCATTTTTATTACTATTTAATTTAATATTGTTTCTTTGTATCAGTATACTGCTGCTGGATTATGTGAATTTCCCCTTGGGATTAATAAAGTGTACTCTATCTATCTATCTATCATAACAATATTATAAAAAATCAGGAGTGGTCTCACCAGATATGAGAATGGATAATTGAGGAGTAAACAGCATGACAATGATTATATTTTTATATAATGTACATTAAAGAACCATCAACAAAAAATCAAATTAATACTATATTGAACAATTATTATAAAAGTAAAGTTGAATAAATCAGACTATGCAGCTGCATGAATAAAATATTAAGTACCACTCCCGGTTAGCGGAAATAGCTCAAAAGTTGATAGAAATCTATGTTTTGTATCTCATACTTGTATGCAAAATTTGGTTGACCTAAGTGAAAACGTACTCAAGTTATCGTGTCTACATACACACACACGCAGACACAATTTAAAAAATGGTATTTTTGGACTCATGGAGATCTAAAAGGTCAAGATTCATCAAAATCTCAAAATGGAATTTTTGGATGATTACAATATTTCCCTATACTTCATACACGAGAAAGTAAAAAACAATGGTAAACAATGAATATTAATGAAAAAAGAACAAAGAAGATAAAATGAAGTAATTTGAGCCTGAACCAGGGGAGGAACCCTGGTTAACCCCAAATGCAGAATAACATCAACAACGGCGGAGTATGTATGAACGTTTGCACATATCTATTTATCCAACACTTTTTGCGTTTCCTTTCTATTCATCTATAACTAATTATTGTGGTGTCAGTCATCAAAGCTTCAAAAAGACCTGAATCTGATGTTTGAAACTCCAAATAGGCCTAAAAACACATGGTATAAATTACCAAATAGTGTGGTTGAGAGTAGAACTAAAGGACATTCAAATCTCAAACTGATGTTATTTTGGAGAATCTGGGTGACTATTGCGGTGGGTTGGTGCCCTGCCCGGGATTGGTTCCTGCCTTGCACCAAGTGTTGGCTGGGATTGGCTCCAGCAGACCTCCGTGACCCTGTGTTCGGATTCAGCGGGTTAGGACATGGATGGATGGATCTGGGTGACTAACATGGAGATGTTTACTGGGTTGCATGGCCTGTTCTCAACACAATTTTTCTAATGTCTACCCAATTAAATGAGACTTGGTCTACAAGCTTCGGCAGCAGTTTAACAGACTCATCAATGACTCCAGCTAATGAGCACAGTGCTCTCGAGCAGCAGACCAAAAAAGGACACACTGTAACATGAGATCCATCTATTAATGGAATGAAGGAATAGTTAAGTCTTTCCATCTTTCATACACTCTCTACCCTCACATCACCAACCACGGTGCCTATTTCAAACACAAGGTTTGCATTCTCATGCTACACGGACTTCAGAATGACATGACCTTTCTCAAGGAGCTGACCATCTGAGCTAAATGAACACTCTTGTAGCCATATTATCTGTCACCTCTCTAATATCATTTGCTAAACACAAGTAAGATGACAGGCACTCCACTCGACAAACGTGAACAATATACCAAGTCACAAACTGTAATCCCAAAATGCTCTCACAAAAGGTTTTTGATAACCCAAAAAACGGTGATGCTGCACATGCAAGAAAAATATATTAAATGTTGTACCAAAGCAGCTCAACATCAGGCCAAAGCAGTATGGTGAAGCAGCTGCAGGTAACGCATTGGTGCTGCCATACAAATACTCTATCAATTAAACATGAATGTTTATGTAGCTTGGAAGGAGTGTACCTGCGTCCACAATGGAGGTAATAATATCAGCACGCCTCCTACTACCTCTCTCTGTCTCACTAGTTACATTTCTGTCCACAGTGAACAGGTACCCACTTTGAATGCCGGTGCAGCAGGATAATGGCACATTGATTCCCTCTTGACAAAAATTCCTCACTCTTTTAAGAAAAATTAAGTAAGTACTCTTAGCCTAGGAGGCCTCTTTCACTGTTCAGTATCACGGAGTGTCTGGTCATTTTTCTGTTTTCATGATTTGATATCAGGAGAGTTGCAGCACAAGAAAGCTTCAGGCAACAGTTAGATGCCACTTGATCAGAAAGCCCATACTCTCATTCTCACCTGAGCCAGAACAATTATGAATATCCAGTCTAAGCAGCCCAGTCTGCTTTTCTTTGGGATTGAACTCACATGCATTTGAGAGGAGCGTACAAACATGACACTGAAGGTGCCACACAAATCTGACCTGACTACCTTTCCTGCGGATCCAGTGTCCATCTACTAAAGTAATGAAATAAAAATAAAAATCTCGTGCTGCGATTCTGAGAATCTGCGCTTCAAGGAGGCATTCAGTCATAGTGTATTATCCAGGCAGCATTTCTAATTATATGCCGGTTATTGCAAAACTCCATTTCAGAGGTTTATTACTTTCATTATCCTGCGACTGATACCTCATATTTGATTTGTCTGCATGAGTCAGGTCAGCTACAACTGCTGCAGTCAGACACAGACAACGTAATTGAAGCAAATTAGTCTTTATTAGGCTGCTTTCATTCGCTTCAGATTGTCAACTGCAAGTGGGGAGAATTTCAGTTGTCTATTTAGAGTTCAGCACAACATTTACCGATCATCAGTCCTGATTTGAATTCTTGTTTTGCTCAAGTTCAGGACACACCATACATAAAAGAGTTCTGATGAAGAAAATAATTGCTTGACTTTGGCACATTAAAAATGGATTTATCATGAGGAGTCTGCTAGATTCCAGTTTTTGAATTGTTCCTTTCATACTGTGTATGTATATGTTTCTGTGTTTTTGTGGGGGTCACTTATTTCATTGTAGTTGTCAACATTGCAGGATAACAATTGCAACTAGGAGATTGTAATGTTAGCAGTGTTGCACAACAATGACACACAGTTACAGTACAGTTTTGAATCTGAAACGTCGTTACAATATTTTGCCATGCTTCCAACACAATTTTAATAGTGGGTCAAAGGGGCTTCTCTGTTTCTATGTTTTTTCTTTATAATGATCTGCATCCATAATCACCAGCAGGGTTGCCACCTGGCCCTTATAATGTGGGATCCTGTATTGGATCATAAAATGCAGTAAGGGACGTGATTTGTCCCGCATTTTATATGCTTCATTTTAAAAATACACTAGCTCTTCAAAGGTCAGAGAATAGCAAGCGAACAGTTAAAATCAAACCAGTTATACAAGTGGAGTGAATATGTTTCATTTTCATGCAGTACGGGTGCTACTTATGTCATTAAAGACAGACAAACACTGTGTGCTGAGTGACATTGCACATTTGCGTCATTCTTGCCATTATGTTGCTTTCACTCATTCACAGTAAAAATAAATAAATAGTCACATCACACAGTATAATGGAATGTCCAGAACCAGACAGTACACTGTAGGAGTTGAATCTGAACCCTAGTCCTATAGGCACCTAGCACTGTGTGAACGTTACCCGGACACAGACAGGCAGACATGTTGTTTTCCACCAACACACATTTATTTACAATATTTACAAGTTCAAAGTGCACACACAAACCCCCAAAGTCCTGGCCACACAATGCCTTCTTCCTCTTCAGGCCGTCTCCTTGCCTCCTTACATCCAGCTCAGTCCTCTCCGCTCCCGACTCTCGCGCCAAATGAAGGGAGGCGGCCCCTTTTATTATCACCTGGATGTGCTCCAGGTGGACTCCGGCAATTACCCGCTGACATGCCCCTGTGTGGCGGAAGTGCCGGCTGCATCCCCGGAAGCATTCCGGGTGTCCCTGCTCATCTTCCCCCCAGCACTTCCTGGTGTGGCGGAAGTGCTGAGGTCCAGGGCTCCAAAGGCATGGGGGCGCCCCCTGCCGGCGACCACAGGCCCCTACAGGGTGGAGCTTTAAAGCTCTGTATCCGTGGCCCCCAAAGGAACCAGGGCGTCACCCCCAGATGGTCTGGGGAAGGCGCAAGCCCTCCTCCGGTTGCCACCCCAGCCCCCTCTGACAACTGTTAAAAGGAACAAAGCTTCAGATTTGGGGGATCTGTGCTGAGACTCATATTCTTCTGACGTTATGCTGAAGGATGAAGGTTTTATTTTGATATTTGCTATGATAAAGGTTTGAATTATTAAGAAAACACATTTTTAATAACTTTATAGCAAACAAGATAAATCAAGCCTTGGTATAAGAAAAAAGTCATCTTTTAAAGTGTGCCAGTTGCTCTATTGTAATGCTTAGGTTGCGTTTCCTGTTGGCAGATCCAGCTGGATTCAAAAAGGGAAACATATTGCCATGCAAAGGGTTGAGAATGAAACGAACATACATCCCATGCATGTAGCGTACTATTTTACACCTAAAAAGTCACGTACTCCTTAGTTAACAGGACTGTTGATCAGATCTATGCTTTGTCACGTCCCATTAGCAACTGGATATCAGCAATCATGTTTTCTGATTATGTAATGAATTCCTTGGAATTGTGATCTAATCAATGAAGTGTATAAACAGAACACAACAGGTGAACCTCCTTTGTAACACTTGCTTTTAAGGTGCTTGTGCTCCTGTATGGGTTACCTCTTGCAAGACTTAGATAATAAAGATGACTGGTTGACACTATCTCCTGCCTGTGTTTATTTCCAATATGAGACACTCAGTCAGGGATGCCCATAAATTTCTTCCACAACATGCAGTAATATTTGCTAATCCAAATCTGCATGTAAAAGAGCCTGTCGTGGTATATCTGAGTGGGAGACAGAGTGTCAGTGGATCAGCAGTGGTCTTGGCGAAAAATTCACTTGCTCTCGAAAGTTTTCAGTCACCCATGGAGTGGATATCTGACCTGAAACAGCACAGTACGGGTGCTACTTATGTCCAGGCAGCTAAAGAGCAGATGACAAAGAGTGGAAGTGCTCGATTCCGTGTGCCTCTCTCCCCAAAGCAGACATGGTATGTTGTTGTTTAATTAATTGTATGTTACCTATGTAGTCCACATTATCTTAAATTATACAGTAACCATTAAAACTAGGCAATATTTAGTGCAAACAGATCATGCTAAAATTTCCACCCATTTAGGCTGAAGGTTAAGATAGTTAGATTTATTGCATAATTTATACAGGATACATTTTATGACATAGTGCAATTTATAACATCTAAACAAACAACCCTATCAGATACATAGTCTTTTTACAGTCCACCTTTTTCTATTTAAAAGCCGTATCTATACACACTGTCAATCTAGTTAACGATGACACCTCTCCAGTAACATCTGCAGAGTTGACTCCTGTGTATCACACAGTTAAGCACAAGCTGAGCTTATAGTGATGCTGATTGTGCATAAACGCTGAACCAGCATTTTAGGTTGCTGTGTGTTTTTTTTTTTAATATTTATTTGTGTAATCATTAGTGCTTTTTCTATGTTCTCTTGTGACACAGTAGTTCAAACCATGCATACTGGTTTTCCAAAACATAGCAATCACTTTGAGGGGATGTTTGGTGGTTGCTGGGCATTCAATAAACTAACTGGAACTGCTTATTATGCATAGTTAAGTAACTATTAGAACTGTTTTTCAATTATAAATTAATAACTGAGATTTCGCATTATAAAAATATAAATATGTTTGAAGGAGATACAATAAGTTGAGATTAATATGTAGTTAATTTCAGGTAAAAAATGTATTATTTATCACATTTATTTATATATATCAGCACCACTGATACATACAATTTATAATTCACAGTGATTAAAACGAATAAACATGACAATACAAAGATCATTATATATCAGATATAGCCACCTGATGAGGGAAGACAGGGAAACAAAGATGCTAGTTAACATCACTCCTGTTGTTTCCTCCCAGTTATTGGTGAGGCCATTAGCTCAGTATAATTAAAAACTAAGAGAGACAGCATTGTACTTAATATCTAAAACTATGCCACGGCTGCCATGGCATCACCTAGGGCACTGTGCTGGATTGTTGAACAGTCAGAGTACTCTTGTCTAGTCACCCAGTTAATTCTGCAAGTCAGTGCAGGACAGCAATGGCTCTCTCTATATATGCCCAGCAGTCCTGAAATCATATTTTGCTTTTATTCTGTATAGTAACTGTCACTCACCCAGGCCTAAATTAAACTTTTAAGAGACTCATGCTCCAAATCCATTAGAATTCTTTGCTCTGGATGGCTCCATAAAGGAAAGGATGAATTTGCCGTCTGCTCGTTTTGACAAAGCGTGAAAACCATTGGAAGATTTAAATTCTTTTTTATCAAACTTCAGTTTCTTTGAAATTAATAAACTTCTGCTGGAAACTCAGTACCTGCTGTCTCTGTATGGATGACACTTGTATCCATAGTTTCTTGTACTATGTCATTTTTATTTTATGGATAATTTCACAGCACCTCTTCAAATAACAAAATGAGTAAATTACATTTGCAACTGCTCCACCAGCTCCCTTTACTGCCAGGATCCAGTTTGAACCTTACACCCTGACCTAAAGGTCCCAGCTTGGCTTTATTCATCCTGTATTTGTCTGTATGCTCCTGAGGTCTATCTTGGCCTGCCTACAAACCGCAAATTATTTAATTAAATTTGAAGCTAAAATAATGTATTGTCTCCCAAGGTCTGGAATAAGATTCTCCTCACCTGCCAAGCCTACTCACCTTCACCCAGGATTAAAGACAATGAATATCAACAGAGTAGAAAAGGGGTGGAGTTTGAGAATGAGAATAATAAGGAGGTTTAAAATGGGTGGGGCTGTTGTTAAGATGGGTTAGTGTTGTACTGACTGCACAAGGTGACAGCAGTAAAATTTAATATTAAAATCAGGAGATGGAGTCAAAAACAGAAACTTGTCAAGGTCGATATTAAGGAGTGTTATGGTTCAACTTAGTTTAGCAATGTATTTCTCTTGAAATATATTTTTCCTCAGACTTCTACAGGTGGTCCTTGAGGTTTTTACTTTTGGCGATTACAATCCTAGTGTCAAAATACTGATGAATATTTAAGGTAGTTAAAATTATTTATATTTTCCCATGCCATTTTGTTTTGGTAGGGGCACAAGCATGTTGTGCTACCATTTGCATGGTAATTGTATCACTTGCATGATGAAATAACACTGATGAGTTTCCTATGCTAAAATGAAATATATAACCATAGCCAAAAATGGAAGAAAATATAAAACCAGAATATCAAAAAAACTAACCAATGCTAGAGTCTGAAAATTTTCCACAAATTTGGACGAACAACTTTGACCTGATGATGACAAGATCTGCACAGTTTTGGTTGACCTTATGTAGAAACAGCTTGGTAATCAAACCAAACAAAAAGCAAAAATGTGGAAAAACAGTGTTAAAAAGTCATAGTGAGCCCTGAATTCCTTGGCTTACCCAAAATGAAGCCTTTCTGAATGAATTTAACAAATGTCAGAGCCTGATAACAGTCCATACTAGGGAAAGTCAAATTTAAGAAAAGCGATTTTGAAGACACTACACCTTTGTGTGGAACAAAGACAAAAAATTGTGGTGGACCATTACTGCCCAACACATTAAACTGTAATAGATTATAAAAGAGTCTCACGTACATGTGAGTAGGAGGACATTGTATGGACCAAGTGAAGGTAATTCCATACCAGGCCAGGAGGTGGTGGGGTGCACTAAACCTTTTTCTGTTGTCTTAGCACCCCAGTCGAGTCTGATCTTTCACAAGAGAGAGAGCGTGTTTAGAATCAACTCAATGAAAATTAACTGCTATTTAAAAAATCAATTAATTAAAATAGAAAAATATGTGGAGGAAAGTTAACACAAAAAAACAACTAGAAAATAGTTTCTATAAGATAAGAACTAAACAAAGGGGAAAACAACAAAAATGTAAGAGAATTGTTAATGAGTTTATTTCTAGATTCCATCTTGGCTATTTTAGGTGAATCTTAAAGGAATACTCCATCTAATTTTTTTTGTAAGTTACTTGCACCAGATAGTTTGTAGTGATAATTGAGAATATTTTTCAATGTCATAATTTTGTGGCGAACAAAGACAACACCCACCTGAGTGTCCAAGAAATGTGGCTGCCAGTCCGATGACACAACCACAAAGTCGATCATCGAACTGAGGCCTAGGGTGTCCTGGTGCCAAGTGCACATATGAACACCCCTATGCTTGAACATGGTGTCCATTATGGACAATCCGTGATGAGCACAGAAGTCCAATAACAAAACACCGCTCAGGTTCAGTTTGTGGGGCCATTCCTTCCAATCACGCCCTTCCAGGTCTCACTTTCATCGCTCACGTGAGCTTTGAAGTCTCCCAGCAGTACGATGGAATCCCCAGAAGGAATGCCATCTAGCACCCCCTCCAGCGACACCAAAAAGGGTGGGTACTCCAAACTGCTGCTCGGCACATATGCACAAACAACAGTCAGGACCCGTCCCCTCACCCGAAGGCGGAGGGAGGCTATCCTCTCGTCCACCGGGGTAAACCCCAATGTACAGGGTCCAAGTTGGGGGGCAATAAGTATGCCCACACCTGCTCGGCGCCTCTCACCTGTGGCAACTCCAGAGTGGTAGACAGCCCAGCCCCTCTCAAGGAGATTGGTTCCAGAGCCCAAGCTGTGCGTCGAGGTGAGCCCGACTATATCTAGCCAGAACCTCTCGACCTTGCGCACTAGCTCAGGCTCCTTCCCCTTCAGAGAGGTGACATTCCACGTCCCAAGAGCCAGCTTCTGTAGCCAAGGATGGGACCGCCAAGGTCCTTGCCTTCGGCCACCACCCAACTCACACTGCACCCAACCTCCTTGGCCCCTCCCATAGGTGGTGAGCCCATGAGAAGTCTACATGTGTTTTGTGGACTTGGAAAAGGCATTCGACCATGTCCCTCGGGGAATCTTGTGGGGGGTGGTCCGGGAGTATGGGGTACCGGACCCCCTGATAAGAGCTGTTTGGTCCCTGTACAACCGGTGTCAGAGCTTGGTCCGCATTGCCGGCAGTAAGTTGAGCCCGTTTCCAGTGAGAGTTGGACTCCACAAGGGCTGCCCTTTGTCACCGATTCTGTTTCAACTTTTATGGATAGAATTTCTAAGCGCAGCCAGGGTGTTGAGAGGGTCTGGTGTGGTGGACTCAGGATTGGGTCACTGCTTTTTGCAGATGATGTTGTCTTGTTTGCTTCATCAGGCCGTGATCTTCAGCTCTCTCTGAATCGGTTCGCAGCTGAGTGTGAAGCGGCTGGGATGGGAATCAGTACCTCCAAATCCGAGACCATGGTCCTCAGCCGGAAAAGGGTGGAGTGCCCTCTCAGGGTTGGGGGAGAGATCCTGCCCCAAGTGGAGGAGTTCAAGTATCTTGAAGAATGGAGTGTGAGATCGACAGGCGGATCGGTGCGGCATCCACAGTGATGTGGGCTCTGCATCGGTCTGTCGTGGTGAAAAAGGAGCTGAGCCTTAAGTCAAAGCTCTCAATTTACCAGTCGATCTACATTCCTACCCTACCCTATGGTCATGAGCTATGGGTAGTGACCAAAAGAACGAGATCGCGAATACAAGCGGCTGAAATGAGTTTCCTCCGCAGGGTGTCTGGGCTTTCCCTTAAAGATAAGGTGAGAAGCTCAGTCATCCGGGAGGGGCTCAGAGTAGAGCCGCTGCTCCTCCGCATCGAGAGGAGTCAGATGAGGTGGCTCGGGCATCTGATCAGGATGCCGTCTGGACGCCTCCCTGGTGAGGTGTTCCGGGCACGTCCAACCAGGAGGAGGCCCCAAGGAAGACCCAGGACATGCTGGAGGGACTATGTCTCCCGGCTGGCCTGGGAACGCCTTGGGATTCTCCCAGAAGGGCTAGAAGAAGTGGCCAGGGAGAGGGAAGTCTGGGCCTCTCTGCTCAAGCTGCTGCCCCCGCGACCCGACCTCAGATAAGCGGAAGATGATGGATGGATTGATGGACAAAGACAACAAAGTTTCTGATAGAAGAGGTGTCTATGATGATCAGCACTAGACAATGGTGCTCATCAGGCTTTAAGTTTTTAGTTTTATCATATTTTCACTTTGTCATTATGAGTCATTGAGTGTAGACCAGGGGTCTCTAAGACATCACTTGCGAGCTACCGGTAGCTCGTAACCCCTTTGTAGGGGGTTACCCTCCATGTAGCTTTCCAAAGGGTCAATGAATCCTACATAAATTTGAAAACTTGATTAGTCAAATTAGGGGTGGGCAATATTTCCAAAAAATCATATCACGATCCGCAATCTGAATTGCAATATATCTTTTCAATGTGACATACACTTAAGGTAATATCCAGACTCAAACTCATCAAGATCTAAGTAAAACTTTATTTTAAAAATCAAACAAAGTTGAATTCAATTGTTCTCTTGTTTGCTAGCTAAGTGGAGTTAAGGAACATGCACCGAAGCTGGTGAGTGAGTGAGGAAGGCCCATCCACTCGGCCTGCTGCGTGTTTCTTGGATTCGCACAAATAAATCGGGACCAAGTTGCAAAATCAACCGGAATGTTCAAGCAAATTATAGAAAAAAACCCGATCTAAATTCATTAAGTAGTTCTCTCGTGAAAAGCGGACAGACATACAGACAGACAGAGAGACATTGGATTTTATATATTATATATTAGTAAACAATGTGCAGTTAAAGTCTCAACAGCATTCTCAACATTTCTGGAGCTTAGTAGAGCCAGATAACTATAAGAATCTTCACCAAGCAGCTGTGAAAATGTCTGCTTTGTTTGGGTCTCCATGCCTCTGTGAGTCTGACATGAATGTCATGGAGTTGAAGTTCAGAAGACGACTGACAGACAAACACTGAAATGACTCCATAAGAGTGAACCTAAGTGGCTCCACTCCACCAGACACCTGCCTCTCTTATGGACTCCATGCAGTGCCAGTTATCTGACTAACTAAAAAAACACATCACACATGCATCTGGACATGTGAATAAAGTGACACAGTGACGTGGAACAAAATGACAAAGGAATAAGTCATATCTGTGTATTTGTATTTGTATTTGCATTGCTTTGTTTTGACAGCAGTCGTGTTTTAATTCAATAGTGTGAGATACTCACACATACAGACATACAAAATGCACTTGCAGGTGAACTAAATATTGTGATGTTTTAATGCAAAATGTGAGTTGTGGACACCGACATTTTGTAAATGTTCAGGCAAAACAAGCGTATTTAGTTTGTTAGGGGTGAAATAAGCTATGAGAATAAACATCAGAATAAATGAGTAGCTCTTGGCCATTTTTATTTGGTAAAAGTAGCTCTCAGGGTTAAAAAAGGCTGGAGACCCCTGGTGTAGACTGATAGGCAAAAATGGCAAGTTTATTCATTTAAAATTAGATCTACAGCACAATACGATTTGCAGAAAGAGAAGGAGTCTAAATACTTTCTGAATCCATTGTATCCTGATCTTGTAAGCAGCCTTGGATAAAGATGTCAACAGGGATGGCTTGAGGGTACATTGTATCCCTTAGTAGACTCGGTAGTAGAAAGAGACATCCAACATAGAATACCCCTTTAGATCTCAATGGCCAGATCCATATCAATCAGGGATGGGGGGCGGGGGGTCCCCATTGTTAATTTGAGCAGTCACAATCACATATGACATAAATGAGCTGTCTCCCTTGGGGATCGGCACCATCCTGATCACATATGAATTTCATGAACAAACTCCTCCTGAGGGATCACAGCCCTTGTGATCACATACGAGTCAAGTTTTTAGAGCCCCCTTGGGGTCAGGTGCCCCTAAGCAATAGCATACTCGTTCTACACCTAAAGCCAGCCATGGATGTCAGACAAATACACAATAAGAAGAATTTTGTAGTTCAGAGTCCGGCTCATTATTTAATTTGGCAGGTACTGTGGCTAGAGTGCCAATAAAAGTGTTTCAGTCAGATTTGACATGAGCAGCATAAGCTGTAATACCCTCAAATGTTGATAGAATAAAAGTCTTTCACATTAATGAGCCATTACCAGTGCAACCAATTACTAAACCTGGAAGTGAAAGGGAGAAACTGGATGTGAAATAAACCAGCTTAGTTAGTTTTCACTGGAGTTGCAATCAGATTTTCATTCAGACGAAATATGCCAATAATCTACATGGCCCTGTGTGAAAAAGTAATTGCCCCCTGAACCTAACTGGTTGGGCCACCCTTAGCAGCAATAACTGCAATCAAGCGTTTGCGATAACTTGCAATGAGTCTTTTACAGCGCTCTGGAGGAATTTTAGCCCACTTATCTTTGCAGAATTGTTGTAATTCAGCTTTATTTGAGGGTTTTCTAGCATGAACCGCCTTTTTAAGGTCATGCCATAGCATCTCAATTGGATTCAGGTCAGGACTTTGACTAGGCCACTCCAAAGTCTTCATTTTGTTTTTATTCTGCCATTCAGAGGTGGATTTGCTGGTGTGTTTTGGGTCATTGTCCTGTTGCAGCACCCAAGATCGCTTCAGCATGAGTTGACGAACAGATGGCCGGACATTCTCCTTCAGGATTTTTTGGTAGACAGGAGAATTCATGGTTCCATCTATCACAGCAAGGCTTCCAGGTCCTGAAGCAGCAAAACAACCCCAGACCATCACACTACCACCACCATATTTTACTGTTAGTATGATGTTCTTTTTCTGAAATGCTGTGTTCCTTTTACGCCAGATGTAACGGGACATTTGCCTTCCAAAAAATTCAACTTTTGTCTCATCAGTCCACAAGGTATTTTCCCAAAAGTCTTGGCAATCATTGAAATATTTCTTAGCAAAATTGAGACGAGCCCTAATGTTCTTTTTGCTTAACAGTGGTTTGCGTCTTGGAAATCTACCATGCAGGCCGTTTTTGCCCAGTCTCTTTCTTATGGTGGAGTCGTGAACACTGACCTTAATTGAGGCAAGTGAGGCCTGCAGTTTTTAGACGTTGTCCTGGGGTCTTTTGTGATCTCGGATGAGTCGTCTCTGCGCTCTTGGGGTAATTTTGGTCTGCCGGCCACTCCTGGGAAGGTTCACCACTGTTCCATGTTTTTGCCGTTTGTGGATAATGGCTCTCACTGTGGTTCGCTGGAGTCCCAAAGCTTTAGAAATGGCTTTAACAGACCTTTAACAGACTGATAGATCTCAATTACTTCTGTTCTCATTTGTTCCTGAATTTCTTTGGATCTTGGCATGATGTCTAGCTTTTGCGGTGCTTTTGGTCTACTTCTCTGTGTCAGGCAGCTCCTATTTAAGTGATTTCTTGATTGAAACAGGTGTGGCAGTAATCAGGCCTGGGGGTGGCTACGGAAATTGAACTCAGGTGTGATACACCACAGTTAGGTTATTTTTGAACAAGGGGCAATTACTTTTCACACAGGGCCATGTAGGTTTGGATTTTTTCTCCCTAAATAATAAAACCATCTTTTAAAACTGCATTTTGTGTTTACTTGTGTTATATTTGACTAATGGTTAAATGTGTTTGATGATCAGAAACATTTTGTGTGACAAACATGCAAAAGAATAAGAAATCAGGAAGGGGGCAAATAGTTTTTCACACCACTGTATATAGAATCTAAACACAAATTCATAATCGATGATCAAGACTTAAATAGTAAATTCTAAGTTGAAGGTTTCGAATTTCATTAAAAAGCTTATTTATATTAGAGGTGCAATATAACAGGCAGGCAGGCAGGAAGATAGATAGATAGATAGATAGATAGATAGATAGATAGATAGATAGATAGATAGATAGATAGATAGATAGATAGATAAGGCACTATATAATAGATAGATAGATTAAATGGTTTCTCTTAATTCCACTAATTTATGTCACTAATGACTTGCAGTTCCTTCCCCAGCGCCGAGCTGCATCAAAACGGCAGCCTCCAGTCTGACGGTCTAATCCCATGTAAATACTCAATTCAGTCTTAGCCATGTCCTCCTGGTTTTGTTTTCTGCTATTGTCAGCACTGGAAGCAACTTCCAAAAGCATGCCAGTAATAAACTCACCCGGAAAATGCCTGGGGTCACAGAAAAAAAGATTTCACACACTCCTTTCCCTGAAACAGCACTTGTAGGTAAGATCAGTATGATGCAAGGTTTGCATTTTATTTTTGCACTGTAATGAGGTTTTAACATTCTCCAGGCATGGAAAAATTGAGCACTTGTGGAAATCAAATGAATCTTTACTTAATATAATTATTTTTATTAATATTAAATATTTAGTACCTAAAAGACATTGGGCCTTAATGATCACCATCACAAGGCACAATATAAAGCTATTTCACAAGAGAAAGATGTAGTATTATGTTGCAGGATTGCTGCATTATTATTTTATTGTATTTTTGTTTTATTACATTATTATGTTTTTGTGTTGTGTTATTCTGTTATTATGTTGTTGCATTATTGTTATGGTGATTTTCTGTGTTGCGTTATTGTGATATTGTGGTTGTGCTGCATTATTATGTTATTGTGCTTTAGTACTATCCTGTTACAGTATGTCTTTATGTTTTTGTGTTATTATTAAATTGTGTTGTATTACTATATTATTGTGTCTTTATGTTATGTTATTACCTTACTGTTTTATTGTGGTAGTGTGCTTTTGTGTTATTATGGTGTTTTTGCATAATCTTATTGTGTTATTATTCACTATGGTGTTGTTTTCTGTTGACCCCATTGAATTTATTTCACCTCAAATTCATCAAAAATGTGGGAAGGTTTGGGAATTTTCAGAAGTCAGTCAGTGAAGAATAAGAAATTGAACTAGTTTTGAGTAGACTATAATGATTCAATAGTCTGAGGGGTAGGGAAACATCTACGAACTATAAAAGACCAATTATAGTGGCTAACCACTGAACCACCATGCCTACCCAAGATAAAATGATGCCATGTATCGGGCAGTGCTGTCACTTTCTAAAGCCGGCTGCTCATAACAGTAAAAACACACTTTCAAACATGCAGACGTCGGAGAAATCCTGAACCAACTGTGGTCATGCACAAGTATCATATCTCCCAGTAATAAAAACCTTTATAGGTGATTGAGTGCATGATGCAATTGTCTTAACCTGTCAGAGATGCTTGCCTACTGATCTAAATTGTACCTCTCCACCCATCTGCAGAAGGATAGCGTAGGTTGTGGAAGAGGAAGACCTGCACACTGGCCACCTCTGGGTGTAAGCCTCTGATCTGCAGCAGAGGAGACTATGTGCCTGTGATCAGTGTAATGTACTCAAGGAGCCGCCCCCATCAAGCATTAACTGCTACAACTCATTGATGTCATGTTGGCTCCCCAAAGCATCATTGTGTGTTGGGGAAAAAAATGGCTTAAGCTGGCTACACAATTTATTTTTTCAGGGTAAAATTTGTCAAGCAAGATCTCCAGTGAACTCTACAAATCTGCTATGAAGGATGCTTTGGCGAATTTCGCTGATCAGCACTAGTTATTACATTATAATGGTATGGCTACACTAAACTCAAAGTCAAAGAATAAATGTAAGTTCATTTACTGCTTGAGTGTAAGTGCCTTGTAAAGTCTTTCCTTCATTTACACAACATTTGTATGCTGTTTAATGTGCATGGCATTCTTTTATACTGTAACTGTGATGTCATCACATATCATGTAGCACATGCCTAACAGTGCACAGGGTCCTTCCAACCTGAAACAATAAAACGGCTGTGCTCAACTAACACACAAAATAGCACTTAAAAATGATGACTGTGTTCCAGACGCATCCTCTGTGACCTCCCAGTATGTCGCTCTATGTGGCTGAGCCCGGCTCATAGATATTGAGTCGATCTAATGCTTTGACTGAAGGAGGTGGGGCCCCCTACTGGTTAATGGATGGATGTTTGCTGTGAGACCTCAACACTTACCAATGCTATTAATTTTTTTTTTATTCATTTTATTACAATCCATACAAAGCAATCCAGTTTTTACAAAAAGAAGAATTGAGTTAAGAACAGATCAATCCCCACCCCTGAGAGAGAGAGCAAGCCAAATGGCGTAAAATTTAAGGCTTGTAAACTTACCTAAATTAATAAATTCTCTGTGCTTTATGAACTTATTTTAAAATATTACTGATTATATCCTGCCATGTTTTGAAAAAAGTCTGTATGGATCCTCTAACTGAGTATTACCAATGCTATTAAAATGACTTGATGTGAGAACCATGATTTTTTTTTTAGTAAAAGCACACTAAGATGAAAATAAAATTACAGGCTGAATCTCAAATGAGTTTGACAGTGACAATGTAAAATGAATATTGTTAGTTTTGCTTGACTCTGGAAGCTTTGGCTCTGGAACTTGCCCTACTTAAGTGATTCTTGCAAAAGGTTATAGCATTAATAATAATTATAATAATAATAATTTTATATAGTGCCTTTCCCATACTCAAAGTGCTTCACAGAAATTCGCAAAGAACAACAGGGAATATACAACACTCAAAACAAACAATAGCTACATAAAACACAAAAGAAAAATAAATTCAGGATATACAAACCTTTGAAATAGATTACAAGATCATACACCAGAATATAATTGAAAAATATGAATGTTATTAGAAAACCTGAAACAAATAATACATTTTGTGATATAAAAATCATTTTTTCCTGTGCATCTGGACAGAGAGGGTAAGCTGAAAGAAGGGTCAGAATGTCAGTGTAAGTTAAATGCCTATCTGAACAAATATATTTTAAGTTGTTCTTTATATGAAATCATTGAGTCGGTTGATCTCTTCCAAAGTCAGGCAGCAAGATAAGCAACAAAAAAAAAACAACAAAAGGAGGTCCTCGTCCGAATGACTGAGAATTATAATTCTGGACTGATCTAATCAAAGTCTGAATCTAAACCCGTTGAGAACCCACTCAATAATTAACCAATGTCTCTGAATTAAAGCAATTTGTCTCACACTGATGTTTAATCAAAGAATAAATGTTGGTTTGCGCTGGATCACTTTATTCATTCAATAAGAAAAAGAAACAGTAACATTAATATTAAGTCAGGTATCCTTTAACTAATACTACATTTTGCTGGAAGACCTGAAAAAATACAGATTTTTAATTTGAGATAATAGAAAAAACTCAGGATGGGGGCAAATATTCTTTCACAGGAGGATACTATTAAATATCTAAACAAATAGTGTATGATGGCCCGTTAAGCCCATTACAGATCATCAGTGATAACAAGTGCAGCAGTAAATAGATTTTGGTTAATAGTGCACGTTGATATGACATCAGGACAGGCCCGGTTCCAGGGGGTCATTTAGCTGGGCTAAGCCCCAGCACTCATGCATTGGGGTGTGCTATTAGTTGTTGGATTTTTGATACTTTCTCACACCATGCCCCGTCAAAGTATTTTAGATGTCCCCCGCTTACCATTTTTTTCTGGAACCAGGGATTCATCAGAGTCACAAATGTACTTTGACAGGGCAATGGACATTGATGGACTGTAGTGTTTCAGTGTTTTAACATGTGAGCCAAATTTCCAGAAATACTGTACACCTATGACAATGTTGCTTACTGAGAGCCATGGACATTAATGGTGTGCCCCAGTACTCCTCGATGCTTTTTGGTTTCTGAATTAATGTATTGATGGTTGAAAACAGAATGTTTAGAGATTAGAGTGAAGTGAGGAGGTGACTTTGCAGGGGCTCAGGTTGGAGGCTAGTAGGGTTTGGTGGTCACTGGGAGTTCTGATGCTTTCGATTACTTTTCTGCTTGTTTGGCAACTTTTGTTTGCATCATCCATCCATCCATTATTCAACCAGCTATATCCTAACTACAGGGTCACGGGGGTCTGCTGGAGGCATCATGAAAGTCCTAAATATAACAGGAAATATAAAATATATATATATACTTAACATCCATCCATCCAGCCATTTTCCAACCCGCTGAATCCGAACACTGGGTCACGGGGGTCTGCTGGAGCCAATCCCAGCCAACACAGGGCACAAAGCAGGAACCAATCCTGGGCAGGGTGCCAACCCACCGCAGTATATACTTAACAGGTTATATAAAATATAACAGGTCTGACATTGTGGACAGCAACACAGGGGCGCCGCAGGGGACTGTACTTTCTCTGGTCCTGTTCAATCTATATACATCAGACTTCCAATACGACTCGGAGTCCTGCCACGTGCAAAAGTTCGCTGATGACACTGCTATTGTGGGCTGCATCAGGTGTGGGCAGGAGGAGGATTATAGGAACCTAATCAAGGACTTTGTTAAATGGTGCGACTCAAACCACTTACACCTTAACACCAGTAAGACCAAGGAGCTGGTGGTGGATTTTAGGAGGCCTAGGCCCCTCATGGACCCCGTGATCATCAGAGGTGACTGTGTGCAGAGGGTGCAGACCTATAAATATCTGGGAGTGCAGCTGGATGACAAATTGGACTGGACTGCCAATACTGATGCTCTATGTAAGAAAGGTCAGAGCAGACTATACTTTCTTAGAAGGTTGGCGTCCTTCAATATCTGCAGTAAGATGCTGCAGATGTTCTACCAGACGGTTGTGGCGAGTGCCCTCTTCTACACGGTGGTGTGCTGGGGTGGCAGCATAAAGATGAAAGACGCCTCACGCCTGGACAAACTTGTTAAGAAGGCAGGCTCTATTGTAGGATTAAAGTTGGACAGTTTAATCTGTGGCAGAGCGACGGGCACTAAGCAAACTCCTGTTAATCATGAATAATCCACTGCATCCACTGAACAGTGTCATCTCCAGACAGAGGAGTAGCTTCAGTGACAGACTTTTGTCACTGTCCTGCTCCACTGACAGACTGAGGAGATCGTTCCTCCCTCACACTATGCGACTCTTCAATTCCACCCGGGGGAGTAAATGCTAACATTACTCAAAGTTATTGTCTGCTTTGAAATGCATTTTTATTACTCTTTAATTTAATATTGTTTCTTTGTATCAGTATACTGCTGCTGGATTATGTGAATTTCCCCTTGGGATTAATAAAGTATCTATCTATCTATCTATCTATCTATCTATCTATCTATCTATCTAGGAAGTCATAGTTCTCGGAAGTTAGTGGAGCAGTAGCAAGCTTTATATCTGTCTTCAAGAAAAATCCCTAGCATAGTTTTTGGCAGCTGAAGCCCTGTTAAGCTTTAATGTCTTCTTTCTGATTGTGCTAGAAAAAGATCTGAAGTTTTGGAGCTGGGGTTTACAGAAATCATAGCAGCCATGAGCTTGAGACAACGTAATAAGCACACATGATAAAACCCTTGTTGACTGAATAATTTTAGTTAGTAGAGGTGCTGTGCGTATTCATTTTCATTTAATGATAATCATATTGTCATCAAAATCCACCATAAAAAATAAGTGCTATGTCTCTGTCATTCCAAACAAACATTTGCAGAAATAATGCATTGCATTTGTCATTCTAAAAGATGGTGCATCACAAACTGTAACATTCCTTTTATGAATCCCATATCAAATGGCAATTAACAGAGACATATGCATTGAATTGGGAACTGCAAACATTAATGCTAAGGTCTGCTTTGATTATTTAGATTTCAACGCATCTTAGATAGGTAGCACAGCTAGTGCTGCAATAAATATAAATGTTTTTATGTGCAACAGTTTTAAACTATAAAATAATGCATGTGTGAATATTGCAGTTTAGACCCATGACAGCAACCATTTTGAATACATTGTAAGCCACCATAAATTCATGATTATGTGACAATTTTTTATGTGAGGGGATTTTTGCTTCCCATTTCCCATCTGTGTTTGGAGAATAACAGTGATAAGGGGCTAAGAGTGTCATAACAGAGTTTAGGGAGCCTACTTGTGAAACTGGGAACATATAAAACTGTTTGGGAATGTGCCTACAGTAGCCTACAGCCTACCTCAGAAGAATAGCATAGTGCTTACCTTACTGTCAGATAACAGGTCAAAATGCCCCCATATCTTTTGACTGCTTTGTGTCCACGTCTGGACTACAGATTTAAAAAAATACCATCTCCATATAAAATACAACCATGGGATAGTGCAGAACTTCAGAGTAGTCAGACTGTTTTGCAGTGATGTTCAATGCTTTGAATGCCAGCAGTCATATGCCTAAGCAAAAGGAGTTTCAAATTGAAAAGCGGAATGAGACTGTGATTTTAAAATGAGTTCAACAAGAACACAGGGACACAATTGGAAACTTGTTAAGGGTGAATTTCGAACAAACATTAGGAAGTTTCTGTTCAAACAGAGAACCACAGACACGTGGAATAAGTTAACAAAGTGGTGTGGTAGACAGTAGGACTGTAGGGATCTCCAAAACTCCACTTGATGTCATTTTGAGGAAATGAAATGGATAGGATTGGCAAACATTGTTGGGCAGAATAGCCTGTTCTTGCAAAAATGTTCTAATGTTCTAACAGAAGATTACAAGCTTCGACACATTGTGTTAACATGGTGTACCTACCACAAAACTGCCAGAAGCTTCAACACTTTGCTGTGTCACAGATGTGTGTGTGGGAGACAGTTTACAGGCAAAAATAAATGTGTTTCTCTGCCAGACCTGGGGCTGAAGCTGTATTCTCTTTCTTCTGTCTCTCTGCAGACTATCAGAAGAACCTCCATCCTTGGACACATCACTTCTGCTTCCAGTCTACATGCTCCCACCTACTGAAGACGTCATTTCCGCCTCCAGACCCATTGCGTCCTCCTCTTCCTGCCTACCACCTATATAACGGCCATCAATGTCTCAGTTCTGTTTCGGACTCATGTCTGTAAAGACATATTGTTTTTTATTCCGCCTCAATTTCCCAGAAATCTTCTAGTATATTGGGTGGCTACCCCAAATCCTTCTCTGTCTTCCTCAGTTTTATTTCAAAGCTATCAAACATCCTATCCTTAACTTTTTCAATCCTCAGTAGTTAGATCTCTCCTTTAATTTAACTTGTTCTGTCATAATACGCCTTTTGTTCTTGTGCGTTTCAACAGCGTAATCTTAACAATGATGTCATGTTTGTCACCATGCTCTTAGATTCTCTTTAATCTATAGACATTAGCTGATGCCTTGGCATATTAAATGCTTTCATGTGAGCCTGTTTCTTGTAAAGTGACAGTTGACTTTCTAAGTGCTCATTTATACAGCTTCATACCTTTATTGATTGTCAGTTTTTATTGAAACATTTACACAACCATGTAACTGTATTGATCGTTCTGCGGTTGAGCTGATAATTATGGCAGCTGGCTGTACGTACCTGGCATTCACAGAAGCGTATTGTGTGTATCTGTATTTTTGGCTTCACATCATTAACTTGGCAACTTCACATCTTTGTTCCAAGGATCATTCTCTGGAGGTGTTCATTTTGTGGAATAATTGGATGGGAGGTTAAATGACATCATTACCATAGGGGCTTAAGGCTTATTGGGGTGTCATGTCATTTATTGGGTGCCTGGCAGGTGTACCTTCACTGCACACTACGGGGCCACACGCCTTCTATTATGTCATTTTTGAACTGCAAACTAGTGGCCGAGTGGCCCTATCCTTGGTTTCTTTATATAAAGAAAAAGTTTGTTTCAAATGTTCCTTTTACCCCAAATCATGCCAGACTCTTTGTATCATTATTGCAGAAGAACAGCATGCTTGTTAGACATGAATTATAAGAAGCTAGATAATAAAAGCGTCATATTATGCCACTGTTTACAGTAAATGTTCTCACAGAGAAGCATCGTGAGTCTACAAGAAATGATTTGTTGACATTGCAAGTCATTTGACCTTTTAATTAGTAAAATATGAAAAATCTAATCTTTGTGCCATGCACAGCCAGTGCTGAGCTGAATGTCATTTTTATTTAGTCTCTACAAGAAGGTTCAAAATATCTAAGTGGTCTGCAGTTACAGCAGGTACAACTTCAACCTTTGAAACTGTAATGGCTTAAAAAATATGCGTGAACAGTGAGAATGGAACCTGAAGCCAGCAGAACAAGTTAGAAATGATCTCAGAAATATTAGGACTTCTGCACAACACCATCTACTCATCATCAAAATGTCTTAATGCAGCTTAAAGCCGCAGGGAGTGGAGGCCTGATCTGGCAGCACTTGGTGTGAGGCAGGAACAAACACACAAATGGTGCCAGTTCATTTCTGAGTACAGAATGACCAGGCTATGGAGGGTAATTGAGCCTGGACATCGGGATACATACGACTCTTTATGAAGGACGCCAAGGAATCTTTAGAGAGTCAGGACATTGATTTTACATCTCATCCAGTGGATGGCACCATTTTTACAGCACAGTGTGCCCGTCACTGCACTGGGGCATTGGAAACTCCATTCAGACCAAAGGGTAAGCACCCCCTGCTGGCCTCACCAACACCTCTTTCAGCATACTATGATCTATTTACATGCTACGTACTGACTTCTAGATGAGTACTCCAGAAACATACCTGGTAAGTTAGTAATTATCCACACTTTGGTGATAATTCTGTTTGTCTTTGCTGTGCTGGCTTCATCTTGCACATGTGGAAACATGGCGTGTCTGTGGTCACAGTATCTTTTTCAACTTTTTTCAGAAAACATTTGATAAGGTGCCACATAGGAGGTTGGGCATCAAACTTAAAGAAGTGGGAGTTCAGGGTGATGTTTTTAGATGGGTGCAGAATTGGCTCAGACACACGAAGCAGAGGGTGATGGTGCGAGGAACCTCATCAGAACTGGCCGATGTTAAGAGTGGTGACCAGCAGGGATCACTGCTAGGGCCGCTGCTATTTTTAATATCTATAGATGATATAAGTAACAAGCTGTTTAAGTTTGCAGAAGACATCAAGATATCTGGATTGGCAGATAATCTTGAAACTGATGAATCATTTCAGGGGGTCCTTGACAGCACACAGGCTTGGGCAGATTTGTGACTGATGAAAATGAATGCCAGTAAATGTAAAGTATTACATGTAGAAAGAAAAATGTTAGGTTTGAATACACAATGAGCGCTCGGAAAATCAAGAGGAGACTTTTTGAGGAGGATTTAGGAGTCACAGTGGACCGACTGGACATTAAGAAGGCTAACAAAATGTTAGGTTATATAGCGCCTTGATGTGTGGAGTACAAGTCACAGGAGGTTCTGCTCAAGCTTTATAACACACTGGTGAGGCCTCGTCTGGAGTACTGGGTACAGTTTTGGTCTCCAGACTACAAAAAGGACATAGCAGCGCTAGAAAAGGTCCAGAGAAGAGCAACTAGGCTGAGTCCAGGGCTACAGGGGATGAATTTTGAAGAAAGATTAAAAGAGCTGAGCCTTTACAGTTTAAGCAAAAGAAGATTAAGAGGAGACCTGACTGAAGTGAAGAGAATTAGTAGAGTGGATTGAGACTGTTAATTTAAAATGAGTTCTTCAAGAACACGGGGACACAGTTGGAAACGTGTTAAGGATAACTTTTGCACAAATGTTGGGGACTTTTAAAACTCAGCTATTTTAGAAGAATGAAGTGCAAGACTGGCAAGCTTGATTGGGCTGAATGGCCTGTTCTCATCTAGGTTGTGCTAGTGTTCTAACTTTACATTATATATTGTCAGGCATGCGAGAAAATGGTTTGTCTTCTGGGTATGGGATTGAGTAGAAATACAGGGAAGACTTTAAATGTAACACCTTAACCATTTGCAATAGAGTGGAGGAGAAATGAACAGAGGACCCGTGATGTCACTTCTGCCCAGACCCACAATCATCCCACCTCTTCTGCCTCCACCACTTCACTTGTTGACCAGAGCTCACAGGAGACAGAAGTCTATCGAGAGAGCAGCCATTCGACGTCTCGAATAATATCATTTTCATTACATTTTTGCTTTATTTCTTACACACAATAAGAAATAAGACCTTAAACAGGGAATGCCAGCTTGTCTCCAAACTCTTGTTTTGTCTATTGAACATTTTTACAGTATATACAGATTTGTAACTACTGTACAGGACCTTTACCTATAAAGTGAACATGTGCTTAATAAACATTATTGCATTTAATTATTATTAAAAAGTTTACCATAAAATAACCTTGCAAAGTCACCAGAGATTTCACAAAATGTATTGTGACAGATAGGGGGCACTCTTGCTCCCTTGAACCCTTGTCCACGACCCCAAACACCAGGTAAAAGTCCAAATACTGACTTTATTCAATCTCCACAGAGTATAAAGCACCCTCTCCTCCACAATAGTCATACAATAATCACTAAGAAACACAATATAATAATACAATCCTCCACTCCCAGACACATTGCCACCCTTCCACCTAGCTCAGCTCGCGTCTGGGAGCTCCCACAGTCCTTTTATATCTCCAGACCCGGAAGTGTTCCTAATCCCCAGTCCATGTGACTCTCAATCACTTCCGGGTCAGGTACAAGTTCTTTTCTTCACCCTGGAAGCACACATGGACAAGAGGAATGACGAGGGTGTAGGGAAAATAGCCAATTTTTCCTCCCTGCAGCATCCCCTAGTGGCCCCCACGGCATCCAGCACGGCTGTTCATAAAAACTACATTGTCCATGATGCCCTGCTGGTCTTCTGGGGACCTCCATACTGCAAAGAGGGCTCCACCTGGTGGCTTGGGGGTATTGGCCGGGATAAACGGCCGGCCATCCTCCACAGTATTCTCTTCACATGTCTACACCTACATGTCAAATGTTTTTCTAATGTTTAGTACAATAAACAGGGAACAATTTATGAACAGTTTGACCTAACAATAAATTAAGATGCTAATTAACTAAATTGCTGTGTTAGGAAACAATAATAATTAGACAATTGATTAAAAAATGTAAAATCATTGAGGAAATAAAGTAACGCAAAAGGAAGGCCATCAAATACAATAGTCTTCCCTGACTTGTAAGTCTAATAATTCAATCTCTTTAATAAAGTGAATATAAAGTAAAAAAAAAATCATTTTGCATGATATTAATATTCTATGACAAGCAGTTCAATGAAACTGACTGATTAAACTGTGAGTAATGCTAATTGTATGGTAATGTTTTACCAAGCCAGTTTCTCTACACATGCTATAATGCTTGGATACGCTTGTACGCTGAAATGTTTTGTTTTGGTTTCATTCCAAATCACAGAATTCTTCCTTCCAGTGTACAGCAAACTATGTTGAACCAACTGATTTACATGTAATATTATATATATTTGGGATTTAAATAATGTCTTTATCAGAGTACATTTGAAAAAGAAAAAGAAAACACTCAGTTATTTACAGCAAACACAAGGTAAATGGTAAAAGTGGCACTGGTCTACTTAAAAGATAACTGGGGCACCCAATCAAGCTGATGGAAGTTTATGGTTCGTACGTAAAAATTGAAAAAAAAAACATAAGGAAACTTGAGCTTTATTGCATGCAAAGAACACACATTGGATTCAGAAAGTATTCAGATCCAATCAATTTTGTCACCCTTTACAGAATTGCAGATTTTACTTTTGCCCATTTTTGCCAATCTATCTACACTCAATAACCCATAAACATAAAGTAAAAACATGTTTTTAGAAAGGTCGGCACATTTATTAAAAATAAAAACCTAAATCTCTAATTCATGTTAGTACTCAGACCCTTAATTTATTACTTTGTAGAAGCCTCTTTGGCACCATTTACTTTTTTTGTAGGTTTCTTCAAGCTTTGCACACCTTGATTTTGGCAGTTTATACCATTCCTCCTGGCAGGTCCTCTCAGCCTCTGTTAGATTAGATGGGAAGCATCTATAAACTGCCATCCTTAGGTCTCGCTAAACATGTTCCATTGCATTTAAGTCTGAACTTTGGCTATGACTCTCACAGACAGTCTTAGATTTGTTCACATAGCCTTGACTGTGTGCTATGGGTCATTAACTTGCTGAAAGGCGAACCTGTGATACCCCATGTAGTGGTAAGGTTGGCACCAGACTACACTCTCGGAGTCTTTTAGTTCGGGACTGACCAGGATCAGACATGAGAGATGACAGACATGGAGACACAGATACTAAAAGAGGGCATTTACAAAAACAATATTGGGTTTTAATTATGGCGGCACAGTTGTGCAATGGTAGCACTGCTTCCTCGCAGTAAGGAGACCTGGCTTCACTTTCCGGGTCCTCCCTGCGTGGAGTTTGCATGTTCTCCCTGTGTCTGCGTGGGTTTCCTCCGGGTACTCCAGTTTCCTCCCACAGTCCAAGGACATGCAGGTTAGGTGCAGTGGCAATCCTAAATCGTCCCTAGTGTGTGCTTGGTGTGTGGTTGGGTATGTGTGTGTGTGTGTGCGCCCTGCCCAGGGTTTGTTTCCTGACTTGCGCCCTGTGTTGGCTGGGATTGGCTCCAGCAGACCCTGTGACCCTGTAGTTAGGATATAGCGGGTTGGATAATAGATGGATGGGTTTTATTTACAGGTGCACAAAATCAAAAAAGCAAGGTTCCAATCAAAAATAGTGAAAAATATTTATTTTGAATTTTGCCAGGCCCAAAATCAAAATAATCAGACAATATATATATATATATATATACCCCCTCCTCGAACCACCACCTTATCATGGTGGAGGGGTTTGCGTGTCCCAATGATCCTAGGAGGTCTGTTGCCCCTGGTAGGGCCACCCAAGGCAAATTGGTCCTAGATGAGGGATGAGACAAAGAGCGGTTCAACATAACCTCCTATGAAGAATATAAAATTTGGACAGCGTTGTCCCTTGCCCGAACATGGGTCACTGGCACCCCCCTCTTGAGCCAGGCCTGGAGGTGGGGCTCAATGGCGAGTGCCGGGTGGCTGGGCCTGCACCCATGGGGCTCAGCCAGGCACAGCCCAAAGAGGCAATGTGAGTCTCCCTTCCCATGGGCTCACCACCTATGGGAGGTGCCAAGGAGGTTGGGTGCAGTGTGAGTTGAGTGGTGGCCGAAGGTGTGGACCTTGGTGGTCCGATCCTTGGATACAGAAACTGGCTCTTGGGACGTGGAATATCACCTCTCTGAAGGGGAAGGAGCCTGAGCTGGGTGTGCAAGGTCAAGAGGTTCCGGCTAGATAGTCGGACTCACCTCGACACACAGCTTGGACTCTAGAATCAATCTCCTTGAGAGGGGCTGGACTCTCTGCTACTCTGGAGTTGCTCCCGGTGAGAGGTGCCGAGCGGGTGTACTTATTCTTCCCCGACTTAGAGGCTGTTCATTAGGGTTTACCCCGGTAGACGAAAGGGTAGCCTCCCTCCACCTTCAGGTGGGGGGATGGGTCCTAACTGTTGTTTGTGCGTATGCACCGAACAGCAGTTTGGAGTACGCACCCTTTTTGGAGTTCCTGGAGGGGGTGCTAGAGGGCATACCTTCTGGGGACTCCCTTGTACTGCAGGGAGACTTCAATGCTCACGTGGGCAATGACAGTGAGACCTGGAAGGGCGTGATTGGGCAGAAAGGCCCCCCCGATCTGAACCCAAGCAGTGTTTTATTATTGGACTTCTGTGCTCATCATGGATTGTCCATAACGAACACCATGTTCAAGCATAGGGATGTTCATATGTGCACTTGGCACCAGGACACCCTAGGCCTCAGTTTAATTATCAACTTTGTGGTCGTGTTGTCAGACCTGCGGCCACATGTCTTGGACACTCGGGTGAAGAGAGGGGCGGAGCTGTCAACTGATCACCACCTGGTGGTGAGTAGGCTTCGATGGTGGGGGAGGATGCCGGTCAGGCCTGGTAGGCCCAAACATATTGTGAGGGTCTGCTGAGAACGTCTGGCAGAGTCCCCTGTCAGAAGTAGCTTCAGCTCCCACCTTTAGCAGAACTTCGACCACATCCCGAGGGAGGTGGGGGACATTGAGTCCGAATGGGCCATGTTCCATGCCTCTAATACTGACTGGAGCTGTGGCCATAAGGTGGTTAGTGCCTGTCGTGGCGGCAATCCCTGAACCCATTGGTGGACACCAGCAAGGCCCCAGGGGTGAATGAGATATGCTCGGAGTTCCTCAAGGATCTGGATGTTGTAGGACTTTCCTGGTTGACACGCCTCTGCAACATCGCATGGACATCAGGGATAGTGCCTCTGAATTGGCAGACCGGGGTGGTGGTCCCCCTCTTTAAGAAGAGGGACCGGAGGGTGTGTTCCAACTCCTCACCCTCCCTGGAAAAGTCTATTCGGGGGTCCTGGAGAGGAGGGTCCATCAGATAGTCAAATCGGATTCAGGAGGAACAGTGTGGTTTTCGTCCTGGTCACAGAACAGTGGACCAGCTCTACACCCTTAGCAGGGTCCTGGAGGGTGCATGGGAATTTGCCCAACCAGTCTACATGTGTTTTGTGGACTTGGAAAAGGCATTAAACCATGTCCCTTAGGGAATCCTGTGGCGGCTGCTCCGGGAGTATGGGGTACCGGACCCCTGATAAAGGCTGTTCGGTCCCTGTACAACCGGTGTCAGAGCTTGGTCCTAATTGCTGGCAGTAAGTTGAACCCGTTTCCAGTGAGAGTTGGACTCCGCCAGGGCTGCCCTTTGTCACTGATTCTGTTGATAACTTTTATGGACAGAATTTCTAGGCTCAGGTAGGGTGTTGAAAGGGTCCGGTTTAGCGGACACAGGATTGGGTCACTGCTTTTTGCAGATAATGTTGTCCTGTTTGTTTCATCAGGCCGTGATCTTCACCTCTCTCTGGAACAGTTCACAGAGGCTGGGATGGTGTGAAGTGGCTGGGATGGGAATCAGCACCTCCAAATCTGAGACCATGGTACTCAGCCGGAAAAGGGTGGAGTGCTCTCTCAGGGTTAGGGGAGAGATCCTGCCCCAAGTGGAGGAGTTCAAGTATCTTGGGGTCTTATTCACGAGTGAGGGAAGAATGGAGCATGAGATCGACAGGTGGATTGGTGCGGAGAAGTAGTGTGTTAAAGAAGGAAAGAGAAACAAAAGGAAACATTTTGAAAATAACGTAACATGATTGTCAATGTAATTGTTTTGTCACTGTTATGAGTGTCGCTGTGATATATATATATAGCAAAATACCCGCGCTTCGCAGCGATGTCGTGTGTTAAAGAAGTTATGAAAAAGAAAAGGAAACATTTTAAAAATAACGTAACATTATTGTCAAAGTAATTGTTTTGTGTATTTGGCCGCAGCGTCACGAAGCTGTTTTCGTCTAGCTGCATCAGAAAATGTACCACAACGTCTGACACGCCTCCTTTTTACTGTTTTCTCACAGCTTGGATTGCTGCTGTCATGATGGGTTTGAGTCTACATATATATATACATACATATATACATATATATATATATATATATATATACTGTATATATATATATATATATATACATACATATCTTCATAGCTATATACATATATACATATCTATATACAGTACATATCTACATATACACATATATATACATACATACCTATCTACATCATATACACACACATACATACATACACACACACAAATTATATATATGTGTTTGTGTGTATGTATGTATGTATGTATGTGTGTGTGTATATATATATATACACATACATACAAACATACACACAGGTATATATATATGTGTACATATATGTATGTGTCTATATTTATGTGTATAGCTTTGTTCACTGAGTGCAAGGGAAAAATAATAAAATATAGTCTATAAGTTATTAAACAGTAAAACATTAATGTTTTAAGAAGTAAAGGTACATTGAGCACTACTGGAGTGGAGGCGGGTAAACTACATTTTAAAGACTGTGTAACACAACAGGTAAGTAGCACTAACAGCAGCTAAAATGTATATGGATCATCTCTCGGTAGTAGATCCCTTTTGAAAGGCGCTACACGACAGCTGTGGTATAGAAATGACATTTTCTATGTGAACGTTCAAATTTCTGCCTCTGGTAATGTGCCTTACCGGCATTACCAGCAATTAAAGAAAATTCGTTTTGTGTCCTCTGCAGTGTTAAGAGAGAAAGGCTTTGGTTTGGGATAAATAGAAAAAAGGTGTAAAGAAAGGAAAGTTGCCTTTTCCTTTTATATAGTATTGCCATTAATCAGCTGTGATGGCACTGTCAGTCCTCCACTCGTGTGCGTGTCTTCATAATCCGAGCTGACGACCTCATAATCGTATACGTTGAAAAGAAAGTGCGAATCGCCTTAATATTAGTTTGCCGAGGTGTAGAAAAGGGTTCCCGTGTTTGCACTTGTCTCGGCTATAGCTCAGGGGGAGGATGAAAAAAATTAAAAGTGTTCACTTTGACTTAAGGCAGAAGCGCAGTTAGCGTCTCAAAGGCCGGCACAGCTATGTGCGCGCGCCGGCTGCTCGACTTTTGCTGGGCAGGAGACCCCAGTTTTTGCAGACACGTTCACGATATCAAAAGTCTCAGCCCTCTTTGGAGGTCATTCATAAATACACTGCTCACAAAAATTAAAGGAACACTTTAAAGAAACACATTAGATACATCAGATCTCAATATGAAGTTGGATATCTATACAAATAACGACAGGGCAATGTCTTAGGAACAAAAGGATGCCAAATCTTTTAATGGAAATAAAAGTTTTCTGCCTACAGAGGGCTCAATTGTGTAGACACCCTAAAATCAGAGTGAAATGAAGATGTGGCAGGCTAGTCCATTTTTTCAAAAACTTAATTTCTGCTTCTCAAAATGCTTTTCAGTATCTTGTGTGGCCCCCACGAGCTTGTATGCATGCTTGACAACGTCGGGCATGCTCCTAATGAGACGACGGATGGCGTCTTGTGGCATTTCCTCCCAGATCTGTATGAGGGCATCCCTGAGCTGTTGTACAGTCTGAGGAGCAACCTGGCGGCGCCTAATGGACCGAAACATAATGTCCCAGAGATGTTCTATTGGGTTTAAGTCAGGGGATCGTGAAGGCCATTCAATTGTTTCAATTTCTTCATCCTCCAGGTACTGCCTGCATACTCTTGCCACATGAGGCCGGGCATTGTTTTGCATTAGGAGGAAACCAGGACCTACTGCACCAGCGTAGGGTCTGACAATGGGTCCAAGGATTTCATCCTGATACCTAATGGCAGTCAAGGTGTCTTTGTCTAGCTTGTAGAAGTCTGTGCGTCCCTCCATGGATATGCCTCCCCAGACCATCACTGACCCACCACCAAACTGGTCATGCCGAATGATGTTACAGACATCATAACATTCTCCATGGCTTCTGCAGACCCTTCAACGTCTGTCACATGTGCTCAGGGTGAACCTGCTCTCATCTGTGAAAAACACAGGGTGCCATTGGTGGACCTGACAATTCTGGTATTCTATGGTAAATGCCGATTGAGCTCCACTGCGCTGGGTTGTGAGCACAGGGCCCACTAGAGGACGTTGGGCCCTCAGACCACCCTCAAGAAGTCTGTTTCTGATTGTTTGGTCAGAGACATTCACACCAGTGGCCTGCTGGAGGTCATTTTGTAGAGCTCTGGAAATGCTCATCCTGTTTGTCCTTGTCCAAAGGAGCAGATAGATACCAGTCCTGCTGATGGGTTAAGGACCTTCTATGGTCCTGTCCAGCTCTCCTAGACTAACTTCCTGTCTCCTGGAATCTCCTCCATGCCCCTGAGACAGTGCTGGGAGACACTGCAAACCTTCTGGCAATGACACACATTGATGTGCCATCCTGGAGAAGTTGGACTACCTGTGCAACCTCTGTAGGGTCCAGGTATCGCCTCATGCTACCAGTAGTGACACTGACTGTAGCCAAATGCAAAACTAGTGAAGAAACAGTCAGAAAAGATGAGGAGGGAAAAATGTCAGTGGCCCCCACTTGTTAAACCATTCCTGTTTTGGGGGTCATCTCATTGTTGCCCCTCTAGTGCACCTGTTGTTAATTTCATTAACAGTAAAGCAGCTGAAACTGATTAACAACCCCCTCTGCTACTTAACTGACCAAAATAATATTCCAGAAGTTTCATTGACTTTATGCTATACTCTGATTAAAAAGTGTTCCTTTAATTTTTTTGAGCAGTATATATATATATAATATAGCAAAATACCCGTGCCTCGCAGCGGAGAAGTAGTGTGTTAAAGAAGTAATGAAAAAGAAAAGGAAACATTTTAATAATAACGTAACATGATTGACATTGTCATGAGTTGCTGTCATATATATGCCTGCCTAAATTAGCCACCCTCACTTCGCTCTTACTTTTTTACCGTTCATTTAATCATGGCTAGTGGCGGAAAAATTATAAAATGGAAGGAGGATTATACTGAGTATGGCTTTACCAAAACAATTATTGATGGCGAATCTATTATTCATAAAGCTTGAATTGGTGATCTGTTTTTCTGTGTTAACCTCATATTTTTTCATACTTCTTCTCAAACCAAGGGGGTGCGAGGGTAAAATGAATCGGGATGCACTGATCAATGTAATCAGTTTACCAGGAAATCATGCATTGACAAAAGTTCCCCTTTGCTTGTAATGCAAAGTGTGATTAAATGCATTATTTTTTAACGCGTTATGGAGCACATGCATCGAAGCTTCTCAGCTGTGCTTGTGCTAAGAAAAGGAAAGATTTTAAAAATAACGTAACACGATTGTCAATGTAACCTTTTGTAAGTAGTGCCTGGAGGATTCAGTGTGGAGAAACTCTAGAGACAGCGTGTGTATTAACTTGTGGATTTTTCTGTGAGTATTTGGTGGCAGCGTGACGAAGTTGCTTCGAAAGAAGGCGTTAGCTGCGGAGCTCAGCTCAGAGCGAAATGAGGTAAATGGGAGGGGAGATGATGACGTGACTCCCCCACTCGCCTTAACTGTCAATCCCCCACAAACACAGTCTCTCGGAATTTGCATAAGCACGCCCCTTCACCTACAATTTTAACTTAGTTACAAAGTGATCAAAACTCTCGTTTATATCCTGCGTCCTCTCATTAAACTTGTATCCCGCAATACCCGTGAGCATGAGAAACGCCAGCGGCAGCCTGTCTATGAACTTAATTTAAAGTTTAGGTTTACACCTTGCTTTCTTTCCGAGGTAGCAGCACTCATGAATATGGTAGTATATGTCACTCACTCGCTTCTTGTTGTTTCAGTGCCTTCTCAATTATATAATGCATGTTTTCTTCTGCGCTTTTTGGAGGTCTTCCTGGTTTTCTATGCACTGCGTTGACTGTCAGTTCACGTGATTACGTGGGAGGCGTGATGATGTCACACGAAACTCCACCCCCCACGGCTTTCGAGCTCAACTACATTACAGTTTATGGAGAAAAATACCTTCCAGTTATGAACATTACGCGTAGAATTTCGAAATGAAACCTGCCCAACTTTTGTAAGTAAGCTGTAAGGAATGAGCCTGCCAAATTTCAGCCTTCTACCTACACGGGAAGTTGGAGAATTAGTGATGAGTCAGTCAGTGAGTGAGTGAGTGAGTGAGTGAGTCAGTCAGTCAGTCAGTGAGGGCTTTGCCTTTTATTAGTATAGATATATACACACACACACACAAAAACTGTAGTCTTTCTAAATAAAGAAAACACGATCCGGAGGAAACCAAACAAAGTCATTTTTTTAGAACATTAGAATATTAGAACAATCTTGATGAGAACAGGCCATTCATCCCAATAAAGCTTGCCAGTCCTATCCACTTATTTCTACAAAAAAACATCAAGACAAGTTTGAAAGTCATACTGTCTACCACATTACTTGTTAGCTTATTCCAAGTATCTATCGTTCTTTGTGTAAAGAAACACTTGCTAATATTTATGCAAAATTTACCCTTAAAGAGTTTCCAACTGTGCCCCTTTGTTCTTGATGAACTCATTTTAAAATAACAGTCTCAATCCACTGTGCTAATTCCCTTTATAATTTTAAACACTTCAGTCAGGTCTCCTCTTAATCTTCTTTTCCTTAAACTGTAAAGGCTCAGCTCCTTTATTT
Organism: Polypterus senegalus; assembly: GCF_016835505.1. Taxonomy (NCBI): domain Eukaryota; kingdom Metazoa; phylum Chordata; class Cladistia; order Polypteriformes; family Polypteridae; genus Polypterus; species Polypterus senegalus. The sequence goes on from NC_053154.1 coordinate 305,650,781, forward strand.
TTTCTTCATAATTCATCCCCTGTAGCCCTGGACTCAGCCTAGTCACTCTTCTATGGACCTTTTCCATATCAAAGCAGAAGACACCTGAAGCACTATTAAAGTGATCATTGGGTTCTTGGTCACTTCCCTGACCAAGGTGTTTCTTACCCACTCAGTTTGGCCAGACAGAAAGTATAGGAAGAAGTATGGTGGTTCTGTTTTACAATTATTGAGGCCACTATGCTCCTATGAAAAACTCATCATTTTGACAAGTTCTCCCATCTCAGTAGATGATTTCTGAAGCTCTGTTAGACTGACCATTGAGTTCTTGGTCGCTAGCCGAGGCCCTCCTTGCCTGGATACTCAGTCTTAACAGATGGGCAACTCTAAAAGGATTCCCGGTGGTTCTGACCTTCTTCCATTTCATATTTATTGAGGCCACTATGCTCCTAGGAACACTCAAAACGTTAGAAATAGTTTCATAATCTTGCCCTGCTCTATACCTTACCACAGTTTTATCATGGAAGTCTACAGAGAGTTCATTGGACTGCATGGCTTGGTTTTTGTTTTGATAAGCAATGAGAAATTGTGGGACTTTATATACAGTATGATGTCCAATCAATACACTTTACCACAGGTGGACTCCAATCAAGTTCTGGACACATCTCAAAGATGGCCACAATGTAGAGTGCCACGGCAAAGAGTCTGAATACGTACATGGATGAGAAATTTCAGTTTTCGATTTTTAGTAAATTTGCAAGTATTCCGGAAACGTGTTTTCACTTTGTCATTATGGGCTATTGAGTCTAGATAGGAGGAGGATGAGGAGGAGGAGAAGGTTGGGAGCTTGCACTGATTCAGCACGTTGCTCCACCCACCACAAGACGAACAACCTCAGGATCTCAGATTAGGACCTGAGCCCAGCAAAACAATGGGTGACACCTCAGCACTACATTTACATAGTTTGAATGGAATGAAACAGTGTGAGATTTTTATAAATAGATGTGCAAAAATGGCAAATGTATACATTTCAAATTAAATCTACAACACGATCAAATATGCAGAAATTGAATATTGAAAATTGAATCTTTTCTGAATGCACGTATATTATACATTTGAGAAATTTAGGTAGTACTAGGGTATTGTACTTTGTTAGCCATTATGGATGTAGTGAAAAGTCGAGCAAAATGACACCTTTTAATGGCTAAATGAAAAGATTACAATATGCAAGCCTTCGAGACAGCTCAGGTAGAAATACTCCGACATGATTGGTTAGGCTATTCACATAACTATGTCTACTAGCAGCATTCATTTCAACACCCCACCAATCTTTTTCTCTTGGCGCATATAACTTTTGCTAACTGAACAGGTCTATGCCTAGATGTGATTATGACCAAGTTGGTCTTTGTTACAAGCTACTTCAAAACCCAAGGATATTACCTGAAGAAACTTCTGCTTCATTGCTCCATCATGATACAAGCATGTCACCTGGATGAGCACATACTACTTTGGGCCGACCCACTTGTTTTGGTGAAAAAGCTGTTAGCTCATCCTCATTGAACATGGAATGAGAGTCCTGATATTTAGCAGTGGAACCAGCAGCTGATTTTCTTATGGAAGAATATTGTTGTTCACTCTATGTTATCAACTTTCAGATTTCTGGCCTTGTAACTTTTCTAAGCAATCAAAAAAGTAAAAAAAAAAACATAATATTTTGTCTTTTGAGCCTTCATCACATTAGAACTCTGTCTCAAATAACATTCTGCTGAATTGACTGCACCATGAGGCAGCAGTTTTAAGTGGAAAGAGAATCGGGAGAATTCACAAGTCTAAATAACAAGCCAAATGCTGAAACTTTGAAGCCGTAAAAAAATAATCCAAGCTAAGAAAGAGAACCAAGAATTTAAGTCAGGAAACAGCGCAGATTGCGTAACCAAAAGGGGAAACATAACTAGAGTCAAATCGAACTGACATTAAACACAGTCAAGAAACAGAAAAAAAATATACATAACCAAAAAATCCTACTGTGGTGGACTGGTGCCCTGTCCGGGGTTTGTTTCCTGCCTTGCGACCTGTGTTGGCTAGGATTGGCTCCAGCAGAGCCCCGTTACCCTGTAGTTAGGATATAGCAGGTTGGATAATGGATAGATGGATGAAAAAATCTTAACAAGAAATATCATTTAAGGTTTCTCTTTTTCTTTGGAAGTATCTGAAATCTCAGATGATAATGAAATGCATAACACTGACCTTAAAGCAGTCGTGTTAATGATCTCACGTGCCACACATTAATGGACGCCTTGCCTGGTAACTGCATAGCAACCGTTAACAGAAAGGAGTGTGCCTACATGGAAACAATACGGTGCCACCCGATAACGTAATTCATTTTCAAAATCTTTAGTAAAAAAGAAAAAAATTTAATAAATGGGTTGCTTGATCTTGTAAACCCGGGGAAAAATGTTTGAAAAAAAATTCAAACACCAAGGAACATTCAGAAAAAATTAAAGTCATCAGTCAAATCATGACGCCTGCATTGTGAATGCTTCATGCCAATCTGACACACCAACAATCATTAGGTAAAAACTCCGAATATCCAAGAACAAAGCAAAGGTCAAAAAAACTAAATTAATTGAAAACAAAAACTTACAAAATCAAGAGGGGCTCAAGATATTGGCTATTGCAAAGGCAACACTGCAAAGGGCTGAGCAAAGTCACTCCCAGAGACTACCACCCTTCCTATCATGTGACTGCCCATTAATAAAAGTTGCTGTGCAAAAGAAACAATGGGAGGGGCCAAGGACTAAAGACAGATGTAGGGAACATAAGAACATGAGAAATCTGACAAACATTCGGTCCTTCAAGTCCATTTTTTAAGTAATAGCTAAGCTGTCCCAATATTTCATCCAGATTCTTCTTAAAGGTTGTCAAGGTTTCTGCTTCAATTCCATGTCTCTGTAGTTTGTTCCAGAGTCCCAGAGCTCTTTGTGTAAAGAACAGTTTCCTGGCTTCAGTTTTAATTGCACTTCCCCTTAATTTCCACTGATGTCCTTGACTATGTGATTCACCCCGTAAACAGAAAGAATTTTGCTGGATCTACTTTTTCAGTGCCTTTGAGGATTTTATATACCTGGACAAGTTCAACACGGAGTCTCCTCAGCGCTCAAGACTAAGGACCAGGGGCCTCATGTATCAGGCATCTGATTGTAATTAACCTGTAACAATATAATGGTCCACAGAATGGCCAAACTATTCCAAATACCATAGCTGCTTTAGCATTGTTACTCTCACTGCACCTTCTTCTTCTTCTTTCAGCTACTCCCGTTAGGGGTTGCCACAGCGGATCATCTTTTTCCATATTACTCTCACTGCACCACTTGGAGTATTTATATCACTGTATCTGAGTATGGAATCACAGCACTACAGCAGCTGATCGGAAAAAGAATTATCAGTATATAGCATCAAGCATACGCTGCCTCAGCCATGCGCACTGTCTATTGAACTGCTCTCATATGGCAAACGCTTCAGAGCCTTTCCTGTAGGGACATCACGGTTCAGAAACAGTTTCATCCCAAGAACTATAAATGAACTCAATCACTCCATCAAGTGCTCCTTGTAGAACGCTTTGTACTTATTAGTACAATTACCTCACTTTTAACTTGCACTATAGTTATAATATTGCACAACCTGAGCCACTTTAAAAAGTGCGTATTTACATATGATGATGATATCATTTTTAAGATGAAATGCAGCAAAATATGTTTATTATATTATAAAGATAAAATGATAACATCATTAAAATAATCTACAGTATATTGTTAATAATTAAACATGTGAGGACATGGTGTTGCAGCGCCAGCGACGAGCTGGCGCCCATTCAGGGATTGTTCCTGCCTTGCGTCGCATTCTTGCTGGCGCTGGATAGATGGATGAAATAATTAAACACGTACTACGAAGATATTTCATTGTTCTTTAAAAGTTTTGAAGAATCGGCATGCTAAGCTTACAGATGCCTTAACATCTACAGTATTACAGAGCTGATTGTGTGGCGATTGGTTATTTGGAGAAAGAAAAGGAAGGACAGGAATTGGAGGTTAGTACGTTTGAAAGACACAGTACTGCTCCAATAAATTATTTCATCGAAGGTCGCACACGGCACAGCAAGCATCTTGCGGGAGGCAAGGAACAATCACTGCGCCACCATGTTCCCATGTTTAATAACATGCTTTAACTCCTATCATCATGAAAATGATATCACATATACATCTCAGTATTTTAATTACTCAGAGAGCTGTAATATCATGAATGTAATGGATTCTGTGTCCAGTCAGAGGAAGACCATTTAAGAAGCACGTAGTGATTCACACACAAAGAACATATACAAAACAAAGCATTTAACGTGCTACTTTAGTTTGTAAATTAAATGATTTAAAGATGAAGTTTATGATGTTCTACTTTAATGACAAAATAAACTACGTGATTAAAGTGGAAATTTCTAGATTAAAGTTGACATTTTTTCCACTGCTTTCATATGACACTCAGACGGTGGGCTATAAATCGCCTTTTCACGGCAACTTTGATATCTGACAACTTCTTTTTTATTTCAGGCACTGTGCGACATTGTGAACGTGAGCTTTCGAGTTTCTCCGACACTCTATGTCACTCAATCAACTTCCTTTTGTTGTTTATATCACTGTTTAAACCAACAAATAGTACGTTTTTCCTTGCCTCCACTTGGTATTCGCTGAAATTCTTTGATTTTCCCCCGTGCTTTTGCCATTGCGTTTTCACAGAATGCTGAGCTTAAGGGCAATTTATGTTGATTTGCATATTCAAAGAGGTGCAATTCTGGGAGGAGTATGGGTGGCGACAGGCGCATGCACGTGCATAACTTTTCACGCTGACCGGGATTTATGGAGTGGAAGAACGTGGAAGTTGGCGAATGCACAGATTTATGCATCTGGATTTTTTTGTGCATATGCATGTTTCCGCTTTTGTCCTTACGCCATGTTTTAGTGTGAATTCTACACAAGGCGTTATGCATGAGGCCCCAGAAGTGTAGCCAGAATGTGGAAGAATAATTTTAAGGTAACTACTAAAGAAATAGCATAAAGGCTTAATACATGTCAGAAACCTGTTCAGGTGCACCAGGAAACCAGATAAAGGTCAAGTGAACAACAAAATGTACACTGAAATATAAGATCTGGTTTAGGAAAAATACTGACATGGTCAAGTAAATAAAAAATGTACCAGAAGAAAGGTTGATGTAATATATAAAATGTACTGAAGGATGACTAAGAAACCAGCAGATGTCCTATAAACAAGAATGGACAATTGTTATATGCACAGAAATTTCAAGGGTGGGGACGCAACTCAAAGGTATAAGAAGAACCAGAATATTACAGACTTTTATTTTAAATAAAATCATTTGAGTGTAAACCAATAAACCAACCAGAGTAAAATGTATGCAGTGATTGATACTTTATGTAAGTTCAACATTTTATGAAATGAACCTCTATCCTTTGTTTCTCTGACCATTCTGACCAGGCTGTAACAGACTGCTTTTGAAGAATGCTCTCTCCAAGGCATTTTGCTGAGGAGTAATTAAAAGATACAATGAACAGCTTTTCTCCTGCCTGATTACTGAATTGTCCTGAAAGAGGATGTTTCTTTCTTTAATAAGATGTTAAATTTCGACCATAAGAGCCCATACCTGTCAATGTTAGCCAGGATTACACAACAACTAGGCCTACTACCCAGCATGAGAATTTTGGGATGTAAAAGTTTCGAAGCCCAGTTATGTCAGTGACATTTGATTTATCCAACCATCTTCATTATATTGACAACTAGCTTTACATGCTTACTGTTATAGTAGAGGTGAGGAGTTTCAGTCTGAGATGTTGTATTTGTGACCCCAACTCCTTATCTGCTGAACCCAATAAGCTTGACAATTTGCCATCTTTCTGCACTGATAGACAATGAATTTAGTCCTCACAGGAAAACAGAGAGAAGCTCCTGAATTCTCAAACACCCTGACCTCCACTGTGGTATATTTCTGGAAGGTAAAGGACATCATGCTGATTTACTACCGGCCAAAACCATAAGTGATTAAGCAAGTAGACTGGATGATATGATGTATAATATATATAAAAATGTATAGTATATATAAAAAAATAATATCTCTTCTATAGCAGCAGGCTGTATAAGCACGTAGGCTTAGCTTTTCTCTGCTTTAATGTCAGATGGTATCGTCAGTCAATGAAGGCACTTGCTTCTTCTCCATGTGCAATTCATGCTGTCATTCAATACAAATTCCCTGATTTTCATTTACATGGTTTAAAAGGCCTTCCTGATCATAATTACACTGAGCATTAATTATTTTGGTGAAGGAAGTGAAGGAGGTGAATCTGCAAATATAACTGAAAACCAAAGGTCATTGACTGCTTTTCCGTCAAGTAACCTAACACAGGTAACTGTCAGACAAAAGCAGTGGCTCCAGTGCTGCATATTTAAATCTGTAGCCACTACCCTGCCTAAAATTCCTCCAGAGTAAATAATAATAATAATAATAATGGTGATGATAATGATGAAAGCCTAATTTATCGATGAAATATCAACAACCTGTTTTTAAAACCATTCCATGATCAGTTATAGAGGCAGACATAGAACAATTGTGTTGACAAGCTCTTGGATGAAGGTCCAGACAGTGTGTCTACTCATTGCAGCTCAGGTGCTATCATCAGAAGAATATTCTCAAGATGGATGCTGAAAATAAGCCCAGAATATGACAGCAACAAGAAGAGGACATCGACTATATTGTTGCTGGATGCTTAGTGCTAGCACAAAAAGATTATACTACTCAACACAATTGGATAGCTAGCTACCTGCACTGGTCAATGTTCAATGAGTTTGGCCTCCTAGTACCTGATCTTTGGTACGAACAGCAGCCTGAAACATGTTTTGTTTGTGAACAAAAAATCACAGCATTGGAGCCAACAGACTGGACATCATTCTCCATGATAGAAGCAAGAGGTGATATCTACTCATTGACATAACTGTTTCAGATGACATGAATATCTCAGACAAAGAGGCAGGTAAATCCATCAATCACAAAGATCTCGAGAGTAAGATTTCAGATGAAACACAAAGGCTTTTGTTATTCCGATCATAATCTGAATACTTGGGACTGCTTGGCTAGGCCTCCAAAAATATCTCAGAGAACTGCCAGGTAAAGTGAATGCTGCTCAGGTGCAGTAGATCACCTTCCTCAGATCTGCCCACATACTTTGTAAAGTTATGATTATTGGGGAATAAGACCTAAGGAACCCAGTGGGTCTTCGGTAAAAAAAAAACACCAGCACAAAATGAGAAAAAAAAGATAATAATAATAATCATTATTATATTACTGTTATTATTTCAATAGTAAGTCGCCCTGGGCCAAGGTTTGACACCAGGGTGTTCAGGAGGGCTCCAATAGCTGCAGATTTTCACTCTGCAATTCTTGCATTTTCTAATAAGAGGCAAATAAGTCTGACTCAAGCCACATTTGTTTATTCAAGTTAACTCACTTGTTAAAATTCTTAACTTTGATCTATTTCTTTTAGTCTTAAGCAGCTACGTCCAACATTTCTCATTGCTTTCTTTTTCTTAACCAGCTGCCAGCTAACAATTAGATGCAAATGACAAAAGAGCCAGTAGCTCACCATATGCAGTAACTTGCTCCCATTTACTCCTATGTTTTACTGACTCAGGAGAGACAGCAAAAGAAAACATGAAAAATGATCAGGAGAAACGTCATCGGAGAATGAGCCAAATATTTAAACCAGGAGATTACACAATTTAGCCTTGAAACTAAAATGAGAACAAAAATCGAAGTTATAAAACAAGAGCACAGATTCAATAACTAAGAAGAACAAAAGTTCTTTAGCACAACAAAACAGGTTTTATCCATCAAATCAGGATACCCCAGGACTTAATGTTGTTCCTCAAATGACGTCACCAACAACCACTTCTAGGCACATGGCAAAAGTAAAGGCTCTAAAATAGTGGCACTATTCTCTGTGTATTATCTGTGGGAAAACAAAATGGCGAAAACAAAATATGACATTTCTAAATAGGCCAGATACACATTTCTGACCAAATATTCAGAATCTTTGAGAGTCAAAAACCATATATATGAATTGTCGGCAATGACTCAGAAAGGACATGAGTAATTTAGAAAAATTGTGATGTGTGTGTTCATCATGAACTGTCTGTTTTAATCTGGAAAGTAATGGAAAAGAAAAAAATGAAGGGTGAGAACTATTTCAGTTCACAGATCATTTAGAAGATATTCTTGGAAAGGAAAAAATGTATATTATTGTTATGATTTGCTATGATATTCCATCCATCCATTATCCAACCCACTATCACAGCCAACACAGGGCGTAAGGCAGGAAACAAATCCCGAGCAGAGTGCCAGTCCACTGCAGGGCACACACACACACACACACACACCCAATCACCAAGCACACACCAGGGACAATGTAGAATTGCCAACGCACCTGCATGTCTTTGAGCCATGGAGCACCTGGATGAAACCCACGCAGACACAGGGAGAACATGCAAACTCCATGTAGGGAAGACCTGGGAAGTGAACCTGGATCTCCTAACTGCAAGGCAGCAGTGCTACCCACTGTGCCACCGTGCCACCCGCTATGACATTTATTATCTATCCATCCATTATCAAACCTGCTATATCCTAACTACAGAGTCACGGGGGTCTTATTATTTATTATTTTCCCTTACAACCCCAATTCCAATGAAGTTGGGACGTTGTGTAAAATGTAAATAAAAACAGAATACAATGATTTGCAAATCCTTTTCAACCTATATTCAATTGAATACACTACAAAGACAAGATATCGATGTTCAAACTGATAAACTTTATTGTTGTTTTGCAAATCTTCCCTCATTTTAAATTTGATGCCTGCAACACGTTCCAAAAAAGCTGGGACAGGGGCATGTTTACCACTGTGTTATATCACCTTTCCTTTTAACAACACACAATAAGCATTTGGGAACTGAGGAACTAATTGTTGAAGCTGTGTAGGTGGAATTCTTTCCCATTCTTGCTTGATGTACAACTTCAGTTGCTCAACAGTCCGGGGTCTCCGTTGTCGTATTTTGTGATTCATAATGCGCCACACATTTTCAATGGAAGACAGGTCTGGACTGCAGGCAGGCCAGTCTAGTACCTGCACTCTTTTACTACGAAGCCACGCTGTTGTAACACATGCAGAATGTGGCTTCGCATTGTCCTGCTGAAATAAGCAGGGACATCCCTGAGAAAGACGTTGCTTGGATGGCAGCATATGTTGCTTCCAAAACCTGTATGTACCTTTCAGCATTAATGGTGCCTTCACAGATGTGCAAGTTACCCATGCCATGGGCACTAACACACCCCCATACCATCACAGATGCTGGCTTTTGAACTTTGCGCTGATAACAATCCGGATGGTCCTTTTCCTCTTTGGCCCGGAGGACACAACGTCCATGATTTCCAAAAACTATATGAAATGTGGACTCGTCAGACCACAGCATACTTTTCCACTTTGCGTCAGTCCATCTCAGATGAGTTCGGGCCCAGAGAAGCTGGCGGCGTTTCTGGGTGTTGTTGATATATGGCTTTCGCTTTGCATGGTAGAGTTTTAACTTGCACTTGTAGATGTAGCAACGAACTGTGTTAACTGACAATGGTTTTCTAAAGTATTCCTGAGCCCACGTGGTAATATCCTTTACAGAATGATGTTGGTTTTTAATGCAGTGACACCTGAGGGATCGAAGGTCACGGGCATCCAGTGTTGGTATTCGGCTTTGCTACTTATATGCAGAGATTTCTTCAGATTCTCTGAATCTTTTGATGATATTATGGACAGTAGATGATGAAATCCCTAGATTCCTTGCAATTTTATGTTGAGAAACGTTGCTCTTAAACTCCTGGACTATTTGCCCATGCAGTTGTTCACAAAATGGTGAACCTCGCCTCATCCTTGCTTGTGAACGACTGAGCCTTTTCGGGATGCTCCTTTTATACCCAATCATGACAAACACCTGGTTCCAATTAACCTGTTCACCTGTGGAACGTTCAAAACAGGTGTTTTTTGAACATTCCTCAACTTTCCCAGTCTTTGGCTGCCCCTGTCCCAACTTTTTTGGAACATGTTGCAGGCATCAAATTCAAAATGACAATAAAATTTTTCAGTCTGAACATTCAATATCTTGTCTTTGTAGTGTATTCAATTGAATATAGGTTGAAAAGGATTTGCAAATCATTGTATTCTGTTTTTATTTACGTTTTACACAACGACCCAACTTCATTAGAATTGGGGTTGTACTTACATATAAAAATCAAAACCATTTAGTTTTGGAGGTTTTTGAATCCAAGGATTTCAATTCTGCTGTCTGTAACTTTATTTAAAAGTTAATCATTTTTACTGTCTTTTTCAACTCCGTTTTGTATTGATACCGGATATCACCATTTTGAGAGGTTAGCATACTCTGTCACTATGGCAATTTCCCAGAATCCTTTGGGAATATATGATTGCAGATAACAATAACAATGACAATTGGTTTTCTTTGCTCTTCTGGTATCAACCTTGCTTTGTTTTCTTTACCAAATTTTTTAGTCATTACAAGTACAGTATAAGACTAACCTAACATGGGAGAATATAAGCCCTAACAGTCCATAAACTTAAATAGTTTCATTTACCGAGAAGTCCACCTTCTAGATTGGCACTTGGATTGGACAAAAAACAACCACCATAGTGCTTCCAGAAATAATTACAGAGTGTGACAGATTGGGGGCGCTATCGCTCACTTGAACCCCTGTCCACGATTCCAGACACCAGGTAAAAGTCCAATAGTTGACTTTATAAATTGCCACAGTGCACAAAGCACCCTCTCCTCCACTATACTCATCCAATACAAAATACACAATCAATAAACAATCCTCCGACTCCCAGAAGCGTTGCCCTCCTACCACCCAGCTCAGCTCTCCGTCTGGGAGCTCTCACCGTCCTTTTATTCTCCCTGACCCGGAAGTGTTCCCAATCCCCAGTTTACATGATTCACTATCACTTCCGGGTCAGGCACAAGTCCTTTTTCTTCAGCCCGGAAGCACGTCACTCTTCCTCTGATGCACTTCCGGGTTATAGGGCGCAAATAAGTCTTCAGTGCTCCCTGCAGCTCCCTCTTGCGGCCCCTGTGGTACCCAGCAGGGCTGAGGATAAAAAATACAAAGTCCATGACTTCCTGCTGGTCTTCGGGGCACCTCCATACTGCAGGAAGGGCTCCATCTGGCGGCTTGGGGGTATTGGCTGGGATGACAAGCCGGCCAAAGACCACAAGAGACACTGACTGACACCTTTGCCCAAGGCAGTTTACAACATCAGCATGAATTACAACTTTTTATTGTTGCACCAGCAAGTTAACTGACTTTCTTGGGATCACAAAGTGAACTGGAAACCTTGATACGTAAAACCCAGAGCCTTAGCCACAACAACACACTACCTGCCTGACCGGCATATCTGGTGACAGATGGCTCTCATCTAGAATGGAATGTGAATCTGATACAAGTGCAAATGTACATTTAACCACCCCACTAGGATCATTTAACTTCATCAATCAAGTAGACAGCATCATGTTGGCGAGAGCTCTCAGGAGGCAAAACTGGAGAAATATCGTGAAGAGAGTCTCTTATTTTATACAACAATTTACACAGTAAAAGTGTCTTTATATACACTTTAGATAGAGGAACACACACATTCACATCATGTGATGAGTAAAGGGAGTAATTCTCAGTAACTCAGGGGTAAGGATCTGAATTGGTAACTTCATGATTTATTCAAATGTTCTCTGTCTACCAAAGATCACGATTTCCATACTGTGAGAAATGGAAATGGTAGGTGGATGCCTAGTTTCGCTACCCTACTTTTATCATTTGTATTGTAACTGAAATTGAAATTTTCACAAAGTGTTGGATTTTTCTTTATTAAAATATTATGAACGATTTAGTCTTACGGCTCTTAGTTTTCTAACCCACTTGATCCAATTCAGAATAACAGTGTGACAATAAAAACATTCTATATACAGTGGTGTGAAAAACTATTTGCCCCCTTCCTGATTTCTTATTCTTTTGCATGTTTGTCACACAAAATGTTTCTGATCATCAAACACATTTAACCATTAGTCAAATATAACACAAGTAAACACAAAATGCAGTTTTTAAATGATGGTTTTATTATTTAGGGAGAAAAAAATCCAAACCTACATGGCCCTGTGTGAAAAGTAATTGCCCCTTGTTAAAAAATAACCTAACCGTGGTGTATCACACCTGAGTTCAATTTCCGTAGCCACCCCCAGGCCTGATTACTGCCACACCTGTTTCAATCAAGAAATCACTTAAATAGGAGCTGCCTGACACAGAGAAGTAGACCAAAAGCACCTCAAAAGCTAGACATCATGCCAAGATCCAAAGAAATTCAGGAACAAATGAGAACAGAAGTAATTGAGATCTATCAGTCTGGTAAAGGTTATAAAGCCATTTCTAAAGCTTTGGAACTCCAGCGAACCACAGTGAGAGCCATTATCCACAAATGGCAAAAACATGGAACAGTGGTGAACCTTCCCAGGAGTGGCCGGCCGACCAAAGTTACCCCAAGAGCGCAGAGACGACTCACCCAAGAGGTCACAAAAGACCCCAGGACAACGTCTAAAGAACTGCAGGCCTCACTTGCCTCAATTAAGGTCAGTGTTCACGACTCCACCATAAGAAAGAGACTGGGCAAAAACGGCCTGCATGGCAGATTTCCGAGACGCAAACCACTGTTAAGCAAAAAGAACATTAGGGCTCGTCTCAATTTTGCTAAGAAACGTCTCAATGATTGCCAAGACTTTTGGAAAAATACCTTGTGGACTGATGAGACAAAAGTTGAACTTTTTGGAAGGCAAATGTCCCGTTACATCTGGCGTAAAAGGAACACAGCATTTCAGAAGAAGAACATCATACCAACAGTAAAATATGGTGGTGGTAGTGTGATGGTCTGGGGTTGTTTTGCTGCTTCAGGACCTGGAAGGCTTGCTGTGATAGATGGAACCATGAATTCTACTGTCTAACAAAAAATCCTGAAGGAGAATGTCCGGCCATCTGTTCGTCAACTCAAGCTGAAGCGATCTTGGGTGCTGCAACAGGACAATGACCCAAAACACCAGCAAATCCACCTCTGAATGGCTGAAGAAAAACAAAATGAAGACTTTGGAGTGGCCTAGTCAAAGTCCTGACCTGAATCCAATTGAGATGCTATGGCATGACCTTAAAAAGGTGGTTCATGCTAGAAAACCCTCAAATAAAGCTGAATTACAACAATTCTGCAAAGTTGAGTGGGCCAAAATTCCTCCAGAGCACTGTAAAAGACTCATTGCAAGTTTTCGCAAACGCTTGATTGCAGTTATTGCTACTAAGGGTGGCCCGACCAGTTATTAGGTTCAGGGGGCAATAACTTTTTCACACAGAGCCATGTAGGTTTGGGTTTTTTTTTTCTCCCTAAATAATAAAAACCATCATTTAAAAACTGCATTTTGTGTTTACTTGTGTTATATTTGACTAATGGTTAAATGTGTTTGATGTTTAGAAACATTTTATGTGACAAACATGCAAAAGAATAAGAAATCAGGAAGGGGGCAAATAGTTTTTCACACCACTGTATGCATTTTGGTTCATTTCACATTTTATTATTGGGAAGAACCTGTTTTTGTTCATTTAAAATTTGTTTTTTTCATTCATTCTTTGTTGTTGTGACCACGATCACTGCATCAATTACGTCACACATTATCCCTCAGTATCTCTTTGGTATTAGACAGACAGACAGACAAGTTTTGTTTTTGATTTATTGTATTTATTTTTCTTTCTGACTTCGATGTGAGATTTGTATGTTGCACTTTTGTTTCGGTTGCCTGATCATTTGAAACTTTTCGGCTCTGACATGGTTTCCCCTTTTTGTCTCACACAATCGTCTCCTGGTTGTTTGTCTTCCTCACAACAATCTTTGGACACCTAGTGTCACATAACAAGCAGGAACTATCTGGGTGCACTTACCAAACAAATCATTTCCACTTAATCTCTAATTTTTCATCTTTCTATTTAATAATATGATTTTTAGTAAATACTTTGACAACACTAATACTAGGATATAAGCGTCTTGTGGGAACACATAAACAAACCAAACTCGCCTTACTTGAATTCCTACAAGAAGTGAGCCCTTCCAAAATAACAATACCAATAAACCAGTTCACTAATTAGGAAGGTAATTATCTATTTCAACATACTGGGAAAAAACAATAAAATGAAAAATTCCAATAGTAACCATAAATACAGTTACATTTTAAGGAATGGAAAACATAACCAGAAAGGACAATTCTAAAAAACAAAACAGAAAATAAAATGCACAAAACAAAGCAAAAATGTACCTTACAATAACATACCTTCAAGTACAAATCTTAACACTCAAAAAGCTTGCACAAAACTTACAGTCTTGATGCTGCACGTTTAAAATCATAATCAGAAATCTCAGTACTGTATCAATATCCAAATATCTGAAGAACACCCCAAGATTATACATTTTGGGCTCAACACATTGAATGCTGGATCATTTATTACAGAGACATTACAGTGTAAGTCTATGTATATATGATAAATAATGAACTCTATCATCTTAGAAGCACATGTGCCACAGATATTACGTGTTTCTTTGCACTGTTTGTGCTTGTTTCACACAACACATTTGGTAGTTGGCAAATGTTTGCACTCAGTGGGTGACAGAAGGAGTAGTGTTTTCGTGATAGTTGTGACAATTTGCCGATGCCTTTGATGAAGAGACACCATCAAGGTACCTACCCACATCAGTGCCAGAGCCTACAGGTTCTGCATCATCCAATTGATTGTCGCTATCTTGAACACTGTAATTATTATCAAGATATTCATCTTGCAACAAATCTAGTTGTTTCAAAACATCAACAGTTTTATACCTTTTTCGCAAAAACACAAGCATCTAAATTATAGCACTATTTTCCGTAAGATGTTGCATCTTAAAAAATAATTCTAACAATAATTCATTGGGTATCCATTAGATGGCAGCACTATAGTAAATAACTAAAACACAGCAGCAAAGCTTGCCAGCATAGCGGCTGTATGAGGAGATACGAGTGATGTCTATAGTTGTGCCTACACAGCTACTGTTAAAAGTGTTATGATTCGCTATGAACAGAAAGTAAAAGAGCATTGTGTTATCATGTTATCAGATCCCCTATAATATGCACCTAACACAAACGGTACCAACCAACATCTTTTCTTTTCTAGATGGGGGACAGGAAGAAATGTCAAAACCAGCTAGGTAACTGTTACCAGTAATATTACACTGGTCTCATTGTCTGTACTGAAGCTCACGTGTTTCACCCTCAGGACCTCGGTGGCAGGCAGCTTGCTGACTGGCATGGTCATTACTGTCAAACCCTTACTTTAGCTTTAGAGGCATCCTTTTGTGCCCTTAAGAGACAGGAGTTAGACAAGGAATGACAATCCAACCTCCTGGCTCACTAGTTTCAATCAGACAGGCTTCAAGCTTTCACTCACAAACTAAATATAACAGAGCATTAAGTTTTCACAGATTGCGCATTCACATCTCAATAAATGTTTTGGAGCTTTTTACCTTATATAAAAAAGTTCCATATGAATTGACATGTTAGTGAAATTCTGTTAACTGAGCAATTCAGTCCTTCGATAATACCCAGTGCATGAAGTTAGAAAAAAGAACTGCCGGTACTCCTGTAAAACAGAGGGGTATTGTACCCCCTTGGATGTCAGAAGTCATGCTAATATGCACAATTTATATCAAATTGCTCTTCCCCCTTGAAGGAGTGAATGGACATATTGTTTCTAATAAATTAGGGTTGCTAATTCGGTGCACATACATTAACTACTCATAAGATAAGAACTGGGAAATGCCGGCATGCACTACTGATGCATACTGGCCCACTTTACCCCACCTCTTAGTGTAAAACTAATCCCACCCGAATAGTGCTTAAGACTGAAGCCAGAAAGTGTTTCTTTGCAGTAAGGATTGTGGGATTCTGGAAGACACTGCTGAGCCATGGAGTCTAAGCAGAAATGTTTAAACTTTTTAAAAGTACAGCTAATGGATGAGATATTCAGACAACAAAGCTGTTGGCTAACCATGTGGGCTTGACAAACTGAATGGTCTTCCTTCATTTGTCAGACTTCTTACGTACTAAATTTCAAAAACTTTACAGATCAGAAAGATATATAAGGGCTGTCCAAAAGAATGCGCAAAACTTTCTTTGCTACAGTTAAAATCCATCCATCCATCCATTTTCTAACCCGCTGAATCCGAATACAGGGTCACGGGGGTCTGCTGGAGCCAATCCCAGCCAACACAGGGCACAAGGCAGGAACCAATCCTGGGCAGGGTGCCAGCCCACCGCAGGACACACACAAACACACTAGGGCCAATTTAGAATCGCCAATCCACCTAACCTGCATGTCTTTGGACCGTGAGAGGAAACCCACGCAGACACGGGGAGAACATGCAAACTCCACGCAGGGAGGACCCGGGAAGCGAACCCAGGTCCCCTAACTGCGAGGCAGCAGCGCTACCACTGCGCCACCGTGCCGCCTACAGTTAAAATTAACAAGAAATTTCAATGATTTACTCTTCGGTTAATTTGAAATATTTTGCTTGTCTTAGAATGTTCAAAACCCTCTGCATGTTGGGTTCCGCAAAACTGAAAGTAAGGAAGTGTGTTCATGTTGTGATTTGGTTTTATTTTAATTTAACTTTGACTTCATCTTTTTTCATCAATTTTGGGCTCTACTGTACATGTAGATTCCAATTCTGTGACTGAAAAAAATTAATATGAAAAATTAACTATGATAGAAAGCATTGTATTATATTGTTTCACCATTATTGTCTATACCATCTTTTGACAATTTTTGCTGACGTTTGCTATAATAAATTCCCAAGATTCACTGGGAGTGCACAGTCCATAATATCACTGATGTGACCACAAAAAGTCGGCAGTCACATTAGTGAATTACGGGAGATTGTGCATAAATCAGGACAAACTTTGCTTGTTGGTGTGTTTGTTATGGTCTTGTTCTCTTTGGTTTAAGAATTCCAGCTCTTGTTTTTGGGTTTTTTTGCATTGCTTTTTGGTTACCATTTTGGTTTAGATGACAGATCAGGCAGATCTTTAGTTAATAAACTTTGGTCTGCCCATGAATCATTGGGCACAAGGCAGAAACCAACTTTGGTTTGCATGTCAGTGCATAAGAAGACATACAATAGTCATGAACTTAACTTAAATGGACGATCATTTTTTCCAAGGATACCTGTAGAAATTATGGGCAAGTGCACTGAAAACCAAAACTAGGAGCATGTCTTAATCAAAAGTGGAGAAGCCTACAGCTCTTAAAGCAGATGAGAATAGGCAGAAATTTTAAATTTGACTGACCCTACCAACTCAATGGAGTGATTTGTCTCCTCTTTTATTCAACTACTTCTGTCTTTAAAAGGACATTCATTAACGATGGCAATTGCAGGAACTAGCCCCCAATTCCAGTGCCCACCCTATGACCACAGTCTTTTACTCATAATGAGCCAATTAATATAACCCAATTATTTTAGGGATGGCAGTGTGGTACAGTGGTGAGGGGTACTGGGCTTTAGAAACTGAAAGCTGCCAGTTTGATTTCTAGTACCCTGTGAATCGAAGCAAATCAATTCAATTCTTAGAACATTTGTGAAGAGAACAGGCCATTCAGCCCAAGAAGCTCATCCATCCTATTTACCCAGATTGTTCAAAATAATATCAAGTCAAGATCTGAAGGACCCTAAAGTCCTTCTCTCCACCACACTACTAGTTAATTTATTCCAAGTGTCTATGGTTCTTTGCATGAAGAAGAATCTTCTAATATTTGTGTGAAATCTGATCTTAATAAATTCCCAACTGTGTCCATGTCTTCTTGTTGAACTAATTTTAAAGTAACAGCCAGGATCCACTCCTCTAAATCTTGTCATAATTTTAAACACTTCAATCACATCACCTTTTAGTCTCCATTTGTTTAAACTGAAAAGGTTCAGCCCCTTCAATCTCTCTTCATAGCTCATACATCTCTGCCCTGGAATCCATCTAATTGTTCTCCTCTAGACTTTCTCTAGTGCTGTTATGTCTTTTTTATAGTGTGGAATCAAAAGCTGTATGCAGTGCTCCTGGTAAAGACTCGCTAGTGCATTATAAAACTTGAAACATAACCTCGTTTGACTTGTACTCCACACATCGTGATAAATAACCTGACATTCTGTTAGCCTTCTTAATGGCTTCTGAACACTGTCTTGATGTCAGTGATGAGTCCACTATGACTCCCAGGTCCATCTCATAAGCTCTACTTTCAAGTTACAGACCTCCCATTCTGTTTTCTAATCTAACATTTCTGCTTCCTACAAGTAATACTTTACTTTTACTTACATTAAATGGAATCTTCTTAACCCTGTGCTGTCCATGTCCCTCTGCAGCGATTTAGCCGATTCTACATCATGTGACTTTCCTCCTAGTTTGGTATCATCTGCAAACTTAACCAGCTTAATTATTATATTCTTGCCTAAACTTGTTGCTGCTGAAGTTGTAACATGCAAAAATGGAAACACTTGTGATGTCTTCTGCTCTTGGTATCTGGCAAATTAACAATAATGAGTAGATTTCCAGACATCCATCCATTCATCCATTTTCTACCACTTATCAGGGGCAACAATTTTACCAGGGTGGCCCAAATGTCCTTTTCCCTAGCCACACTTCCCAACTCATACAGTGGGATTCCAGGCCATCTGGGAGATGTAATCCACCCAGCGAGCCCTGGATCTTCCGTGGGGTCTGCTCCTAGCTAGTCATGGCTGTAAAACCTCTAAAGGTAGGTATCTATATCAGAAGGCTGAACCACCTCAATTGGCTCCTCTAAATGCAGAGGGTCAGCAACTCTTCTCTGAGCCTCTCCCGGATGTCGTCCTTTCTCACCCTATTTCAAAGGGAGAACTCAGCCACTCTGCAGAGAAAGTTCATTTCAGCAGCTTGTACCCACAATCTCATTCTTTCAGTCATGACCCAAAACTCACATGACCATAGTTGAGGATAGGGATGTAGATCGACTGATAAATCAAGAGCTTCACCTTCTGACTCAGCTCTGTCTTCCCCATTACAGATCGGTGTAGCATATAGCATAACTGAGATCACCGCCCCAATACATTTGTTGATCTCACCATCCTATTTCCCCTTACTTGTGAACAAGACCCCGAGATATTTAAACTCCTTCACTTGAGCCAGTAACTCAACTCTCACTCGGAGAGGACAGTCCACTTTTTCCTACTGAGGACCTATTTATGATATATATGGAGTCAAAGTGGTCTGGAATATAACAAGACAGCATTAAAAATGACAGAGCACCAGTTCATCGGAGGGCACACCCATGCCAGTCATCAGTTTGGTAAACCACACAAACACAAGCGAGGCATCCAAGTTCAACATAGACAGTCTTCGAAAATATGAAGCCAGTTTCCTGGAGCTGTACAGCCACAGCACTAATTACAACAGTCAGGTCATTAGAAATAAATAAACACAAAGTAGACTACCAAATGCCCATAATCAGATTTGGAGAAGAGGTGGGAGTGGGGAAGTGTGGGGTATTTAAAAAGACTATCTGTACACAATGCTCAGGCTACCTTTAAATGAAAAACTGATTTGTGTTGATTTAGTGGAGATTACGGTGCCCACTGCTACTAAAAGGGGACAGCAATGAAGCCTTGAGATCACAGCCATGTTGAGACTTACAAGAGTGATTAACACCGCTAAAGCCGGGAAACAGGAGGAAGCAATTTTCTGCTCTTTGCTCTCCAGAAATAACATGCAATTGAATTTGTGCCTGCAACGGTTTTTATGCAGGCCTTGAAGTAAGGTATGCCAGACAGATGGCACAGGTACATCTGAGCAACAGAAGGGGTCTGATGTCCCTGACCTTGGGGACTCGTGGTGTCCTTTGATAAAGGTTGCTTTCCTATGCCATGTCATTACTATAGCATCACCTTTCCTGTCAATCTATCTAATTTATAGCACCTTTCATGGCGAAGCTCACTACAAAATGTATTTCCATTCATGGTAAGAGTATCTGTTTAAGTTTTATTTTATATAGTGTCTTTCATACTAAGATTCATTTCAAAGTGATCTGTGTGGTAGACGGCTGGGACCCCTGCCTGGCCGAGACACCTGGAAACCGAAAAGATTGGGAGAGGGACAATACCTCCCCTGGGACATGAGAGGGCAACTGCTCTGGTTTTCATCAAGGCCACAGGATTGGAGCTGGGCAGCTCAACCCTGTTTGGGTCTGTGCCCACTGCCAAGGGGCACCCAGAGGATTGTGGAGCCTTGGACCACAGCACCTCCACCACACCAGAAAGTGCTGCAGGAAGGCCATCAGGGAGCACCTGGAGCACATCTGGGTGCTTTATAAAAGGGGTTGTCTCACTCCATTCAAGAGTCGGATTCGGGAGGTACAAGACAGAGCTTGCGAGGAGAGGAGTGGAGACAGCAGAAGAAAAGAAAGAGAAGAGAAAGAGATGAGGACTGAGTAATTGATGATTAGTGCACTGTGTTGTGTTGAAAGGAACTGTAAATAAACATTTGTGCTTTTGGACTTGGGTGTCCTGTGTCTACATGTGTCTGGGCATCATTCACATCTCCATGTAGAGTAGGAACACATTGAAGCTCATTCCATAATGAACCCCAAGGTAAAGTGTAATCATTAAAGCATTCTTTTATATATATATATATTGTGGTCCATGGCCGGCCAGTCATCCCGGCCAATACCCCCAGGCCGCCAGAGGGAGCCCTCCCTGCGACATGGAGATGCCCCAAATTCCAGCAGGGCATCATGGACTATGGAGTTTTCCTGTACAGCCCTGCTGGATAATGTCGGGACCACCCGGAGGTACGTCCGAGTCACATGGACAAGGGGAATGACGTGCTTCCGGGGTGAAGAAAAGGACTTTTTAATATGACCCGGAAGTGATAAGGAATCATGGACTGAAGAATGGGAAACACCTCCGGGTCAGGGACTATAAAAAACTGGGAAAGATACCAGATGGCGAGCTGAGCTGGGTGGAAGGGTGGCAACACTTCTGGGAGTGGTGGATTGTTTGAGTATTATTGTGATTTATGAGTATTGTGGAGAGGAGGGTGCTTTGTGCTCTGTGTATTAATAAAAAGTCATTATTTTGGACTTTTATCTGGTGTCTGACGTTTGATCTAAGGGTTCAAGAGGACGATAGCGCCTATCTTTCACAATATATATTGCCTTTTATTGTTAAATCAACAATAGAATACATGATGTTTCAAGCTCTGTTCCTCTAAAGTGTCATTCATGGCCATTTCCATCAGTTTTTTTCATGTACCAAACATGTTTCATCCACTCTAACGTTGTGACTCATGGCAAGCTTCTTTAAAAAAAGTTTCACAAATACTCAGAGAAAACATCCATATTATGTTGTAAGTTGCCAACATATGATGCACCATTAAAACGTATGCTGCTCAACTGGGCCTTCCATCGGTATAGTGTCCTGAATGAGAATATTACTCTTGGGATCATGGGGATGGATTGGGGAACATTAAAGCAGTGTGGATGGAGCCATGAGAGGGACTCATCCATCCATTTCCACCACCGTCCAGAAGCTGCCAATGGTTATCTCTTGACCTTTATAAGATCAAAGTCACCTGCTGTCACCAGTACAGTTGCTGCTGCTGCTGCCAGTGGGCATGCATAGGAAGAGGAGTAAAGGGGTCTTGATTGTGTAAGCTGGTCTCTGTTTGAGAAGAAGCTGCCAATGGTTATCTCCAGAAACTGCCAATGGTTTCTCCAGAAGCTGCCAATGGTTATCTCTTGACCTTTATAGGATCAAAGTCACCTGCTGTCACCAGTACAGTTGCTGCTGCTGCTGCCAGTAAGCATGCATAGGAAGAGGAGTAAAGGGGTCTTGATTGTGTAAGCTGGTCTCTGTTTTCTTTAATATAAAATTCTGTATTTTTAAATGATTTTATTTAACTTGACGCCTCTGTCTGTTTGTTTGTCTGGGTCAAATCTTGCAACTGATTTTAAACCCACTTTTGACGAAGCGAATTTCTTCAAACTTTGCATATGTGTTCAGTATTGATGACAATACAATAATCCATCAAAACTGATGCAATTACGTAACAAATTTTGCAGTGATCAATGGTTAGACACAGACAGACGGACATCTTTTCTTCCACCACACATGTGTTTATTTACAACTATTTACAAGTTAGTTCAGTGCACAAACCCAGTGCCTCCAGCACCGATCCCCAAAAGTCCGGACCTCTCACAGTCCTTAAAGCCTTTCTTCGGGCCGCCTCCAGTCCTCTCTCCAGCTCCATCCTCTTCCACCCGACTTCCGCCAGCCACCTGTGACTATATATCTATACTAATAAAAGGCAAAGCCCTCACTCACTCACTCACTCACTGACTCACTGACTCATCACTAATTCTCCAACTTCCCGTGTGGGTGGAAGGCTGAAATTTGGCAGGTTCATTCCTTACAGCTTCCTTACAAAAGTTGGGCAGGTTTTATATCGAAATTCTACGCGTAATGGTCATAACTGGAAGCAGTTTTTCTCCATTTACTGTAATGGAGATGAGCTTCAACGCCGTGGGCGGAGTTTCGTGTGACATCATCACGCCTCCCACGTAATCACGCAGTACATAGAAAACCAGGAAGACCTCAAAAAGCGCTGAAGTAAACATGCATTATATAATTGAGAAGGCAGCGAAACAATAAGAAGCGAGCGAGTGACATATACAACCATATTCATGAGTTCTGCTACTTCGGAAACAAAGCACGATGTAAACCTACACTTTAAATTAAGTTCATAGACAGGCTGCCGCTGGCGTTTGTAATTTAGTGCCTGCCCATATAAGGCCGTTTATTTACAACTATTTACAAGTTAGTTCAGTGCACGAACCCAGTGCCTCCAGCACCGATCCCCAAAAGTCCGGACCTCTCACAGTTCTTAAAGCCTTTTTTCGAGCCGCCTTCAGTCCTCTCTCCAGCTCCATCCTCTTCCACCCGACTTCCGCTCTCGAATGCAGGGAGGCGGCCCCTTTTATCACATCCCGGATGGACTCCAGCTGCTTCCCGCCATTCCTCCGTGGACACGCCCCAGTGTGGCAGAAGTGCCGGCTGCGCACCCGGAAGCCCTCCGGGTGTCTCCTGTCTTCATCCCCCCAGCACTTCCTGGTGTGGCGGAAGTGCTGAACTCCAGGGTTCTTCAGGCACCGGGGCGCCGCCTGGCAGTGGCCATGGGCCCCTACAGGGTTGGGCTTCCAAGCCCCCTACCCGAGGCCACCAACAAAACCAGGGCAGTCGCCCCCTCGTGGTCGGGAGGAGGCACCAGCCCTCCTCCGATCCGCTTGGGCGTCCTGGCTGGGCTCCACCCCCAGCCGCCTGTGACAGTGCCCCACTGCCAGCGAAGACCCGTCCGTCGGAGCGATACATCCCGAGAGGGCAGCACGTCCCCAGAGTGGGTCCTACTCCGTACCCAGGGCCCACCACGGCACCCTGGGACGCACCACTTCGGCACCTCTTCCGAGCCCTTCTCTCCCCTCTGGTCTGCACCGCTCTCACTTTTCCAGTCCCTGCCAGCCGGGGCACCATCCGGTCACCGGTGGAGAACCCTCCCACGGAGCAGCTTGTTCCGAGAGGGCAGGTTCCCAACGGGGCAGGTCCAACAGCTCATCAGGGCTTCGGACCTGTGAACAAACAAAAGGGAGGGCCAGAAGCGCTGCCTGGACACCCGCACAGGGCGTCCCTTTGATTTATACGCCCGCAGCGCTCTCCCCCCCATCGGTAGCCCCCGACATGCCTGTACGGGCCCTCCGCCGTGGGTTCCATGCCCGCCCGTCCTTCATTGCCGGGACTGCTCGCAGGCGGCTCCTCCACCTGCCCATGATTCTCCCTCTGCCTCCGCAAAGGACGGCCCTTCACCGGACGTGCACACCCAGCGACACGTCCGTTCCTGTCGGAGGATCCGGCATACACCCCTCGGCTCCTCCTTCGTCTCTTGGACGCTCCGGCGGTCTGAGTTTGAGCACAGCGAAAGCTCAAATCCAACCCCGTTGACGTCCATGCAGACCGACGGGAGACAGCCGCAGGCTTGGAGTGCAGGGCGCTAGGACCCGGGGCACTCATCAGCCTTTGTCCTGCCAGCACCTGCGTTCTTGCTCTCCTCGCTCTGCGGTCAGCCTGCACCGCCGCGTCCACTGTTGGAGAATCGTGTACTTGTTGCCGGTCATTATTATTATTATTATCACAGCCGTTTTCGGCGACTTCTCCCTTATGCTGTACGGGGAGGGCAATACTCCCCGACGTACTCCCCCGGCCAAAGGCTCCAGCGTCGTGCCGTTCCTCCGCAGCCTGCGGCGTCTCAGATGACGCAATCGCCGCCCCCCTCAGCTTCTCCAATTCCACGGAGAGAGCATGTAGCACCTGTAATAAAGGTGACTCCGCGGGCCGAAGGGATTCCTCCGGCTCGCTCAGAGCCACAGGCGAGAACAGGGAGACAGACACTGGTGGGCTTACCTGTCCGTCAGCCGCATAAGTCATCTGCCTCCTGTGGGCCACTCCCTCTGGCCCAATCGGGTCTCTCTCAGGCATGAGACTGACATTCCTTGGTCCCACCTCTATCCAGTCATTGGCAGGCACACAAGACACACTGGCCAATCCCGTGCCTGTCAGCGGGTGGGACTTCTGGTCCGCTGCCATTTTGGCTCTTTCTTTCCCAGTGCGGCGGCATGCTGGCTCTTCGGGATGCAGCGTCTCCCTCTCAGCAGCTCTCCCCGCTGCTGCTGCATTAACTAGGCGCCGCGGTTCGACATGCGCCTGCCACCGACAAGGATCCGGGCAGCCCCTGACTGTCGAAGACAAAACACACGCGGCCCCACAGGGCCTTTTGCCAGCTAGCAGGGAACACCTCCCGGGTCCTGTCTGTCCGGGGAAATGTCCCCGGCATGGCCTCGCTAGGCAACATGTCATCCCGGGCGCCTTCTGCCGCGGCGTGCTCGCAGGAGCCCACTGCACTCCAGCAATGCCCGTTCTCCTTCCTCCACAGCTGGGAAGCTTGGCCATACTGCGGATCGGCGGCAGTCCGTGGGGAGAACCGCTCCCGCGGGGTTGTGCACACACCACTCCCGCAACGAGTGTGTGGGGTCCGCTGCTGCACCGGGCCGTCCACAACAACATTTTTTTGTAAAGGTCTCCGCCTGTTCCTGCCGACTACGCCAGATGTGAACGGGCCCAGGACACAGACAGACGGACATCTTTTCTTCCACCACACGTGTTTATTTACAACTATTTACAAGTTAGTTCAGTGCACGAACCCAGTGCCTCCAGCACCGATCCACCAAAGTCCGGACCTCTCACAGTCCTTAAAGCCTTTCTTCGGGCCGCCTCCAGTCCTCTCTCCAGCTCCATCCTCTTCCACCCGACTTCCGCCAGCCAACTGTGACTATATATCTATACTAATAAATGGCAAAGCCCTCACTCACTCACTCACTCACTCACTCACTCACTGACTCATCACTAATTCTCCAACTTCCCGTGTGGGTGGAAGGCTGAAATTTGGCAGGTTCATTCCTTACAGCTTCCTTACAAAAGTTGGGCAGGTTTTATATCGAAATTCTACGCGTAATGGTCATAACTGGAAGCAGTTTTTCTCCATTTACTGTAATGGAGATGAGCTTCAACGCCGTGGGGGCGGAGTTTCGTGTGACATCATCACGCAGTACATAGAAAACCAGGAAGACCTCAAAAAAGCGCTTAAGAAAACATGCATTATATAATTGAGAAGGCAGCGAAACAATAAGAAGCGGCGAAAGTGACATATACAACCATATTCATGAGTTCTGCTACTGAAACAAAGCACGATGTAAACCTACACTTTAAATTAAGTTCATAGACAGGCTGCCGCTGGCGTTTGTAATTTAGTGCCTGCCCATATAAGGCCGTCCGTCAGCGGCAATCCAATAGCAAACTGCCACGGGTAAATATTCACGGGTGAAGGACTGTGCTTATGGAGAGGAAGATGAGATGGTCAGGGTGGTGTTTGACACAAACTCAGCGAAACTGCGAGAGAAAGTTTTAAGTGCCAGGACTAAGGTAACATTAAATACAGCCATGGACATAGCACGAGATGGCACCAGCACAGCTGGGAACCTTCGATGCATGTACACCGAGTGGCTCACGTGAACTGACGCAGTGCACAGATAAAAGCAACAGTTCCAAAGAGCTGAACAAAACCGAATTACACAATTGAAAAGGCAGCAAAAATATGAAGCGTCTCATACATACAAGCATATTCATAAATCCAACTACTGCGGAAACAAAGCACACGTTGGAAAAAGTCAATGTCCCGCTAAAGGAAGACAGTGTAAAAACCCGTGCATGCAGTGTGTCAGGTCTCAGATAAAGAAGAAGACGAGCTGTTTATTGATGCAGTAAGAAACGAATCGATGAATGAAACCTGTCATCTTTACAACGATTGACAAACACGGAATGTAACTTGAACACAACACATCCTACAAATACGAACCTGATTGAAAGAAATAATGATAATCAAATCCTTGATGACAGCAACACTCAGTAACACTCACAAAACAAATACTGTATATTGACAGTCATGTTACGTTATTTTTAAAATGTTCCCTTTTCTTTTCTAGCTTTTTAACACACTACTTCTCGCTGCGATACGCGGGTATATATATATGTATATATATATAACCCGATCTACATACTCGAATAATGGATACTTTATTCGCCATCAATGATTGTTTTGGTAAAGCCATACTCAGTGTATTCATTAGATGAACGGGAAAAAGTAAGAGGAGGGAGGATGACTTATTGAGGCATGCAGGCTGTAGGCGTCAACTCTATCTGAATTTGCGATCACATTTGAAAAAATATATCTTTTCAAGTTCTATTTAGTCCATATGTGTCAAACTCAAGGGGCGGGCCACATCCGCCCGGCGTAATTATATCCGCCCGAGATCATTTTATATACTGTATTATTGTTATTAAAGCCCGGTATATGAAGCGCTGGTAACACAATAAACTACAGATCCCATAATGCAGCGCTTCAGCTGCCTTGCCAACACTTACGCGTTAATCAAGTCTACCTTATGATGCTGCAAGTTATTGCGAAGCTAACTCACACGATGCTGAAGAGAAAAGTTGATTCTGAAAATAGAGCCTTTAAAACCGACGGGAGGCTGAGTATATGTTTACTGAACCGTGTGTCTCATTTGTGGAGCTAATGTGGCTGTAATTACAGAATTTAATCTAAGACGGCACTATGAGACAAAACATCAGGGTAACCTGAAAGACCTGAATGCAATGCAGAAGATACAGAAAGCAGAAGAATTAAATAAGAATCTGACACTTCAGCGGACTTTTTACCCGTGCACAATCACAAAGTGATTTCAAGTGAAGCTGCTTTTATGGGAGACACAACCACTTGCCCCACTTTCCCTGTTGCCAAGTAATGTTAAACCAAGTCGTCACTACGGTGTTCCCAAATCGCACTTTGCTGATAAACTGAGCGCACTGAGTTTGCACGGCGCTTTGGTGACTTTGAAGAACAAAAAAAGTCCGTCTACATGCGGCTCGAACCTTGTGCATGTTTGGTAGCACATATCTGTGTGAGAAGCTCTTCTCAGTGATAAAGACTAACAAAACAGCACACAGGAGTCGCCTCACTGATGAGCACCTGCAATCCATCCTGAGAATCTCCACAACACAGAACCTCACACCAAACAGAAACGAACCTGTGGCCAAAAAGATGCCAGGCGTCCAGCTCTAAAATGACATATGAGCAAAGACAACTGAATGATTTGATTTGTTATTGCTGAAAGGAACACATTTTATTTATATTTCCAGGTTTTGTTATGCAGCATGTTCATATTTGAATTTGTATAATTTTGACAGGATATATTTTTATGGAGAGCAAAATCTTTTGGGATATTTAAAATCTAAGTTTATTTTTTATATAAAATTACATAAGAGTAAAGAAATTTGAATGTTTGTTCTTTTAATGTTTACTTTATTTCTAACTTGTATAATTTAGACAGGATATATTTTTATGGAGAGCAAAATATTATAAGTTGTTTAAGGTTTGAGTTGATTTATTCAGGAATAATATTCCTGTCTGTTTTTACCATTCCTACCAAAGATATTTCTGTCGACTAAATAAAAATTCCTTCTATTTAAAATTTAAATAGAACTTGAACAAATACGATAGTTCATAATATCCACGCAGACTTGCACGTAAGAGCGGAGTTATCCGTTTTAACAAGCAGCGTATTGCACTGATCTGAAATAGCTGTGTGTGTATATATGTAGATATATGTATGTATATGTATATATATGTTTATATATGTGTGTGTGTATGTATATATATATGTATTTGTGTGTATATATGTGTGTGTATGTATGTATGTGTGTATGTATATGTATGTATATATATATGTAGATATATATATATATATATATATGTGTGTGTGTATATATATGTGTATATGTATATATATATATGTTTGTGTGTGTGTGTAAATATATATATATATATATATATATATATATATGACAACAACACTCATCACTCACAACAGTGACAAAACAATTACATTGACAATCATGTTACGTTATTTTCAAAATGTTTCCTTTTCTTTTTCATTGCTTCTTTAACACACTACTTCTCTGCTGCGAAGCGCGGGTATTTTGCTAGTATATATATAAAACAACAGTGTATATATATTTATATATATATATATACACATATATTATTTTTTGCAAAAAATGTAAAAAAAAATAAAAAAGTTTAGTTTTTAAATAACAAAACACAAAATAGGCATTAAAGGCAATCAATAATGTATAATATGAAACTGAATGTGAAACAAAACTCACTGCTCCAGCACACTTTCCTAAATACCTCAACAATTTCAAACTCTGTCCAGCTACAGGATGTCTGCCCTTTGCGAATAAACATGTGCGGGGTGTGTGGGTGTGTTTGTGTGTGTCCTGTGGTGGGTTGGCACCCTGCCCAGGATTGGTTCCTGCCTTGTGCCCTGTGTTGGCTGGGATTGGCTCCAGCAGACCCCCGTGACCCAGTGGTTGGATTCAGCGGGTTGGAAAATGGATGGATGGATGGTATAAATGTAACAGACATTTAGCAGATATTATGACTGACAGCTAAACAGATTCCAGAATATAACAAATTTAAAAAATAAATGACATAATCAGTATATATACAAAGTAATATGCATGTCGTAAACGCTGGGTTTGATCCTGGATCACTAAAAAAAGTTCTCCAGGCATGGGATGGGGTTCTGGCCAGACTAGTTGAAGGTTCCTTATCCAGCCGGGAGGCCAGTTTAATGGAAAGGCAGGGGGAGACCAATCACATGGACTATTTCACCAACCCGTTAATATAGGTGTGCAGACTTTCCGAGATACAGTGCCTGAATCGATACCTGCAGGGCAGGCTGGGAATTGTAATCTCCTGCCCGACCTGAAAGTGCTCCCAACATGTAGTGCAATAACACCAGGAGCACTCCTGGGTTTGGTATGAAGAAAGAAAGAAAGAAAGAAAGAAAGAAAGAAAGAAAGAAAGAAAGAAAGGTGCCTGTGTTTGTGCATTACCTGTGAAGGTACTTGTTAAAATAAATTATTATTTGAATAGGGACTTGCGTTGGTGTTGGTGTTAGTGGGTGTGGGGCCTCAGTGGTGCCCCATACAGGTCAGAGTATTTAATTCTTAAGGCTCACACTTAACTTTTTTCCATCCTTTAACCATCCTTCCCAAAGTGCCACCTAAGGAGATTGTCTCACTCCACATGCTGGCCCTGAGTAGCAAGCTCTGAATAAGGTATTCAACCAACTTATTTTAAATACAGGGCCAAAGTCCATCTCTCTAGCTTTGGATGGGGCATCAGTCCATTAGAAACCACATTTCCTCTTACGTGGAAGTCTTCAGGTAGCCTGCCTGGCACGTGCCTGGGATGTGGTTGTAGAAATCTGATGTAGCATTGCCCACATATACAGTACAAGCAAATTTGTTGTTTTAGTTGAATAGCAGTTCTCAATTAGCCCCTTTTCACTGAGTGGACTGGTTCCCCATCCAGGTTTTTCCTACTTTTTTCTTATGCTGCCCGGGATAAACTCCTATCCGTGTGACTCTGAACTTGGTTATGCAGGTATGAAAATGATAGTTTGAGACCAGAAAATTATGGTTAGAGTTATGTTTATTTTGGTGTTCCACACACATTTGAAAGCCTACCATGTTAGGTTAATAGATGACTCTAAATTAGCACAATGTGAATGATTGAACCCTGCCCACCCAAGGTTAGATTCCTAATACTGCCCACATTTATGTTAGATCCCTGAAACCCTGAATTGGGTAAGCAGGTTAGAAAATAGAGGAATGGCTGGATGTGTCCATTTTCCCATTTTGTATTTTTGTATTGTGTATAAATAGTATATACCACAGTGTGCCCTGCCCCAGCAGTCAGGACAGCTCCAGACCAGCAGGAAATCTGTTATTTAAAATCCCATTGAATTTGTCAAGCTGAACTTTTCTCAAAGGTTCATAAACTCGTTATTTTACTGCTAAGAAAAGAA
This sequence comes from Polypterus senegalus, assembly GCF_016835505.1. NCBI lineage: Eukaryota > Metazoa > Chordata > Cladistia > Polypteriformes > Polypteridae > Polypterus > Polypterus senegalus. The sequence continues at coordinate 305,681,589 of NC_053154.1, forward strand.
AAATAAAATCTCAGTTCCACCCTAAAGACACCGGTGAGGTGGAGACACAGAAACAAACATGCGGGTCTTGAGATGTTCTTTTTCCTTAATTGTTAGTTCAGTACCTCTTGAATAAATCATGCATTGCAACCTTTTGCCGGATGCGATACCATCCATGCTGAGGGAGCTGCCAGTGATTTGATGTGGAAAACACGGATGGCACACCGCAGCAGATGTCCTACATTATTCAGGCGCCAGGTCAGGCATGCAGTAAATGAGAGCTTATGGTAAAACCCCTAGTGTGAGTTTGCACCCCTGTACATAAGAAAACTCTGGGAGTCAAGTGAGACTGCAGAAATATATTTTTTATAAAAAAAAGCTTTATGATTTTATTTTTAAAACACAGTGTGCTCTGATGCATCTTAATTAATTGCGTCATGCAGGTTTAGTCTTTTTGTGTTCTCATGTACTCCAGTCCAGGTCAGTTACAGTGTCCTCCATAATGTTTGCAACAAGGACAATTTTTCCTTGTTTTACCTCTCTGCTCCACAGTTTAAAATTACAAATTAAGAAGTTTAGACATGATTAAACACTTTCATTTAAGGGGATTTGCATACAATTTGGTCACACCCTTTTGAAATGATAACACTTTTTCTACACATTTCCCTTCATTTCGGGGCACCATAATGTTTTAGACTATTGGTGTCACAGGTGTTTGTGATTCCTCAGGCAGATTTCATTGCTTAAGAAGATAGCTTCTACCATTTGGAAACTGTAGATGCCATTGCTCAACATGAGGACAAGAACTGTGCCAATGAAAGACAAAGAAGCCATTAGGAGGCTGAAAAACAAGAATAAAGCCATTAGAGACATCAGTAAAACCTTAGGATTACCTGAATCAACAGTCAGTAATCACAAAGGGACTGGTAAGGCAAGGAAGACCTCCACTGCTGATGACAGAGGAATCCTCACTATGGTGAAGAAAAAGCCCAAAATGTCTGTCTGACACTTCAGAAACAGTCTTCAGGGGGCAGATGTGGATGTTTCAGTGATGACCATTAGCAGAAGACTTCATGAACAGAAATACTGCAAGATGAAAATCACTAGTTAGCCACAAAAACAGGATGGCCAGATTGCATTTTGTGATAAAGGATTTAAAAGAGCCTACAGAATTCTAGAGAAAAGGTCTTGTGAATAGACAAGACAAAAATGAACCTGCATCAGATTGATGGCGAGAGAAAAGTGTGGAGATGAGAACGAACTGCCCAAGATCCAAAGCAGACCAGCTCATCTGTTAAACATGGTGGTGGGGGTGTTATGGCTTGGGTATGTATGGCTGCCACAGGTCCTGGCATACTTATCTTCATCGATGGTGGGACTACTGACGGCAGACACACAATTAATTTTGAGGGGTACAGAAACATCTCATCGGCTCAAGTTCTAGTAAATGCCTTCAAACTCACTGGACAGCGCTTCATCCTACAACAAGATAATGATCTCAAGCATACTGCTGAGGCAGCACTGGAGTTTTTCAAAGCTAAAAAATGACACATTTTTGAATGGCCAAGACAGCTCTTGATTTAAAATCCAATTGAGCTTGGCTTTCATATGCTGAAGAGAAAACCTAAGAAAACAAGTAGGAGGTCAAGATGGCTGCATTAGAGGCTTGGCAGGGCATCACCAGAGAAGATCCTCATCACCTGGTGATGTCTATGAACCGCATACTTCAAGCAGTCAGTGCATACATGGGATATGCAGCAAAGTGTGAAATGTGACAACTGCTTTACAACAACAACAACAATAATGTTATAGTGCCTTGAAATGAGGGGACCATGTGGAAAAAGTGTTGTCATTTCTACTTGCTGCAACTGAAATGTCTGCAAATCCCCTTAAATGAAAGTCTGCAATGTGCACTGTAATCACACCTGAATTGTTTGATTTACAATGTTAAACTGTGGAGCAGAGGGGTAAATCAAGGAAAAATGTGCCTTTGTATCAAACATTATGGAGGGTACTGTAACTGAAGTACGTGAGATCACAAAAAGACTAAACCTGCATGAAGTAATTAGTTAAGATGCATCAGAACACACTGTGCCTTAAAAATTAAACCATAAAGCTTTTTAATATTTTCTGCAATCTCATTTGAGTTTTTTTTTGTACAGGGGTGCAAACTCACCCCAGGGGTTTTACCATAAACTCCCATTTACTGCATGCCGGACCTGTCCCAAACATTATGGAGGGCACTGTATACTGAGACAGTTGCCCAACAACACCATGACCACAGTAAGAGGAGGCCTATCTAATTTTTCAAATGTGCAGCCTGAGGTTAGGGCTGCTGCCGCCTTTCTATTCCAGCAGACGGAGCTGTCACTCAACATGCAGGGTTTGCTTGTTCTCCTGAAGTCTGCATGGTCTTTTTCTCACACCGGGTACTCTGGTGCTTGTTCCAAAGCTGTACATGTCAATTTAAATTGTCAGTCTTTAAGTCAATATGGATGTGTGAATTAGTATGCTCTCTGATGGACTGGCACCCTATGCATGGTTGATTCCCATCTTGTCCCCTATTGTGCCAGCATAAATCTTAGTTCTAATGACACTGAATGAAATGGTGTTAAGAATGGATGCTTTCTAGTACCATCATTCGATTAGCTGGTGACATTAATACCATATACCTCATCACCAACAGTGAGTGCATAGTTAACAGAGAAGAGATTTGCCTCTGATGCAGTGGTACCAGGACAAAAATCTCTCTGTTCATATTGGCTAAACCAAGAGACTGGTCATGGACTTTGAGGAAAAAGATTCAGAACGCATTCCCATCTACTTTGGTGGGAATTCTGTCCAGCTTTAAATTGCTTGGAGTTAAAGTCATTGATGACTGTGTCTTGACACATATCATTTGCCATTAATAAGGCTCACCAATGCCTGTACTGCCACAGACATCTCTGGACACCTCAGAAGTCTCCATCTATGATCACTATCTCACAATGAAGTCCATCATCACTGACATCATTATGTTCTGGTGCAGCATCTGCTCAGCTCAGGCCTGTAAAGCACTACAAAGGCTGATGAAGTCAGCTCAGAAAGCACACATCACCCTGCCCAGGACATACTGCATATAACACACACTGACCGAGAGATGCATTCAGAATTAATAGGCCTTCACCATCTTGTGCAGCCAGCTTTTTCACTCCTCCATTCAGGACCATTAGCACTCTCAGCAATGGATTCAGGGATGGTTTTTAGCTACAGGTCATAAGGCAACTCAAACGGAACCCTAGTATTTATCATCTAATGCTGCATTTAATGTATCATGTTGTACACTCATCTTTGTGTTTTCCTGTTGTTGGTATTGTATGGAGACAAGCAAGTAAGAATTTAACTGTAGTGTTTACATATAACAATAAATAGGTGAGGATTTCAGACCATTTTCTGGTCCACTTAAGCTCAGAGCCAATGCTCGGCCCATTTAGGGTCACCAATTAACACGTCTTTGCCAGTATATGGAGAAGGCAGACAGAGTACTTGTAGTAAAACCTGTAAAGACAGTAACTGTGCATGAGATTTGAACTCAAAGTACTTGATCTGTGAGGCAGCATGCTAACCACTCCACTAATATTTTATTTTTATTTGCACTCCTGATTTCAGTTTTATATTCGAAAAAGTTAGTGGAATGTTGTTAACAGTCTTTTACCAAGTTGGCTGGTTGATTGAGATATGGGCCATATTGACCAGTACCAATACAAGGCCCTGGAATAGCAAATAGAACAACAAAATGAGATGTACATATATTACTCTCACAAGTTAACCCACACCATACTTATAGACTGATGCCAGCTTAAAATATTTCAGAGGTGGTAGACATGAGCCTTATTATATGTCTGCATGTATGTGTAGATGTTTAGTACTATAATCGAGGTGTCTGATCTGTCCCAACATCATTCAAAACATGACACTGACCCCAAATACACAGACCAGCAAAAAGATTAAAGGGAAATCTTGTAACAGATGTCATGGTGCCCACAGAGTGCTGATCTCAGCAGCAGCAAGCCATTCTGGGATTACAAGTAAGACAGCCAAAGTCTGCAGTGGAACCGAGTCAAGTTCTCAAACAGCCATGAAAGGACCTTCAGAAACTGCATGACAGTGGACTGAAGAGAAAGCAAAGGTTCTTTCTGTTTACTGGACTTTCTAGCAATCCTACTTTATAGAAAGGTTTCATAAGTGCCTAAGAATGTTAAAAAGTGCTGCACGTAAACAGTACAATATACTGTATATCCCATCATCCATCCAGGGCCAAATCCCCTTCATTAAAGTGCAACTAGCAGCATGGCATTGCAAAAACCAACCTTGGATGGGATTTCTAGTCCATCTTAGACTGAACTACACTCATTCTCACTCTGTGAAAATTTAGGTTCAGCAGTTGAAGTACTGTAACTGGGATATGTTTGGGATGTGTGAGGAAAATGGAGTAGACAAAGAAAACATACAAAAATAGAGTGCACAGTGTCCACAGAGTGACGGAGACATTTTTTGAGCCTCAGAGATCTCTCTATGTATTCTACCTATACTGTATATTGCACATCACATCTCAAATCTATTATAGACTACCATTCATATTTATCTCTCTCTATATATATACTGTATATCACATGCAGCCTTTCATATTTATTTACCTTACACTGTCTTTCATATCTAATTATCTTTCTATCATGCAGCACCTACAATATTCTAGTGGGCCCTGAGCTCACTGCCCAGCACCATGGAGCTCGATTGGCATTTACCATAGAATACCAGAATTGGCAGGTCCACCACTGGCGCCCTGTGCTTTTCACAGATGAGAGCAGGTTCACCCTGAGCACATGTGACAGATGTGAAAGGGTCTGGAGAAGCCGTGGAGAACATTATGCTGCCTGTAACATCGTTCAGCATGACTGGTTTGGTGGAGGGTCAGTGATGGTCTGGGGAGGCATATCCATGGAGGGATGCACAGACCTCTACAGGCTAGACAACGACACCTTGACTGCCATTAGGTATCGGGATTAAATCCTTGGACACATTGTCAGACATATCATTGTTATCTATTTATTTTACTCTGCCCAAGGCAATAACTATCTATCTATCTATCTATCTATCTATCTATCTATCTATCTATCTATCTATCTATCTATCTATCTATCTATCTATCTATCTATCACATGCAGCCTTTCATCTCGATATATTATACATTGCCTTTCATATCTAATGATCTTTCTATCATGCAGCACCGCCATATCAATTATATAGCGTCTTCCAATCTATCCTTCTACTTTAACATAGTGTTATGTGTTTTAACTGAGGTGGGCTGGCACGCTGCCCAAGGTTTGTTTCCTGCCTTGCGCCCTGTGTTGGCTGGGTTAAGCTCCAACAGACCCCCATTGACCCTGTAGTTAAGATATAGCGGGTTGGATAATGGATGGATGGATGTGTTTTAAATAATTTAAGGCTTGATATTGCATATTTTACTGTTATTGTTCAAGTTTCTTGTTATGTCTCCCCAGTACATTGAAAGTATAAAGGAAGCGAATGTCACCAGCGATGACAGCCAGTTGAAGATGGTCTGGCACATGGCATACCTTTCTTTCCAAGCACACCCCTCTCCTCTGTCACGCAAACAGCAGACACAAAGCCTCAAGGAGAACAATTCAGTAGAACAGCCAAAGAAAAATGACAAACCATTTCATTTCTTGCATCAGGAGTCATTTATTTGGCATTTGTTTTTGGTTTTTTTTTCAGGCTATGGACATTTGAATTCTTCTCACTTGAGGAGTTTATTTGTACTGCTTGAGCTGTAGCTTGTACTTTCCTAGGTAGAATGTATGAGGATTTAATTATTAACACTATTCTGAAGTCAAATACATACTTTTATTTTCCTCAGGAAACTTGTTAATTATGGATAAAAGACCAAAAAGTTATTTTTTCCCAATAACATGTTCCTTTTTTATTTCTTACGTTTCATTTATTTATTGCCTTATATAATAGAGATTACTATTATGGAATAAGATCACTGAGGAGATACATTTAAGAAAACATGAGAGATCAATGAATCACACTTAATTATACATAGTGCCTTTTCTTAATACGCATTAACAGAAATCTTGTGGTGATAGTGAATGGGCAATGACTGCTGTAATACAAATAAGTATAAAAAGATAGATAGATAGATAGATAGATAGATAGATAGATAGATAGATAGATAGATAGATAGATAGATAGATAGATAGATAGATAGATAGATAGATAGATTTGTCACAAGAGGGAGACTATTTACTGATGCTCAGTAAATAAGTAAATACATATCATAACAAACAAATACACACCAGAATTTCCAAAATGAAAGAAAACTTCTGATTTCAATAAAAATGACACAACAAAAAAAAAATGACAGTTTCAGTCCCCGTGAGGCAATATATAGGCATATTACCATTGGTGAGCCCCACAGCATTTCTTGACACACTTCTTCTGAATAATTTAATGGCTGACAGTCCTCAGTGTTTCTGTATCATAGGGAGGTTGTGCACCATTGGACATAATGGACTTCAGTTTTGTCCTCACTCACTCCTCCACTACTGTGTCTGATAACTGAGCCCGCCCTTTTAATTAGCTCATTGATTTGGTGGGCCTCTGTTAAAGTGATGTTCACTGGCACAGCACGGCTTAGAATAAACACAATAGTTAAAAAAATAATAAACTGTACAAGACAGTGAGATTCTAATCTGAGACACAGGAGAGGAGGGTGGACGTGTGGATTGGGGTAAAGGTTGGTAAAGCTGGTAATAGATTTAGTATTCCAGGATGGTTTGAGCTGCCTATGTGCAACTTTTGATCTTTTGCAGTGTGTAATTTGTTCATCTCTTTGCTGTTGATGTTTAGTATTTTTGAGTTCGTGCACAGACATGCTCCTAGTGGACTGGAGAAGTGAAATTGCTTCTCTCTATCAACTGTCGGAGTGTGGATGTATAAGTGCATGGTGATGGACTTGCATATGCAGTGCATACGTCACACTTATTGTCACTGAGATAAGCTTTTAAGTACAATAATGAAAATGGATGGCAGCCTTATGAATAACATACTGTATAGAAGGTCACATTATAGAACTTTGTAAGTGATTTTAAGCAAATATGAATAATTTGCACAAAAAGGATAAAGAAGCATATTGGGCTTGCTGTGTATGAAGTCTGGTGTACCTGTGGTTTATTCTACTGAACACCTTCTGAAAGGTAACAACCCATTCAGGCAAATCAGAGCAGGCCGACATGACACCATTGCACCTCTCTTGCCTTTGTCTCCACTGTGTTTTACTGAAAGCACCTTATGTTCTCTGTATGGTGATGGCAGCAGATCTGTTTCAACCAACTATCTTGTATTTTATATGAACATTTGTTCACAACCTGACAGATAGAACCTAACATGAGCTCTGTCTACACATGACCCCTATTAGCAATAGTTTGAATTTGGAATAAAACAGAACAATAGAACTGAACTGGAATTTAATAACGTACCCATCAGGTTTGTCCCTAACCATACATAAATATACACTCACAGATACACCATGGATTCAGAATGTATTCAGACCGCTTCAATTTCTACACACTTTGTTGTGTTGTAGATTTCATCTTAAATGGATGAATTTTACATTTTGGCTCATCAATCTACACTCATAATGACATGATATACAATATAATATATACCAATAATAACAAAGTGAAAACAAGTTTTTAAAAAAGTTTCTAAATGTATTAAAATCAAAATCTAAAATCTCTCATTCATATAAGTACTCAAACCCTTAATTCGGTACTTTATAGAAGCACCTTTAGCCCTCCTGGGTACATATCTAGAGATTTCGTACATTACTCCATAATTCCTAGCAGATCCTTTCAAGCTCCATTAGACTGGATGGGAAGCCTCTTTAAACTGTCATCTTCAGGTCTCTACTCAGATGTTCTGTGGGGTGTACGTCTTAGCTTTGACTCGACCACTCAAGTCAGAGACTTGTTGAAAGGCCATTCGAGAGCTGTCTTGGCTGTATGTTTCAGGTCACTGTTGTGCTGGGAGGTACATTCTTAGCCCAGTCTGAGGTCTTGTGCAGTCTGAAGCAGGTTTTCTTCAAGGACCTCTCTGTATTTGGGTGGAGTGGTGGCTCTGAGGCTAGCGATTTGTCAGAAGGTTGCTGGTTCAAATCCCATAAATGCCAGAAGTGCCTCTTCTCCATTGGGACCTGAAGCAAGGCCCTTAAACGGCAATTGCTTTGTCCTGGGTATGACGTTAATCTAGATCCTGCCCTACAAGCAGGTCCTCCAAATTACTGGGAAAACTTTACTTGGTGGCAGGACTGGCACTCCAGCCACCCTAAAAAATCTCACACTGTGTGGTGCTGAGGTGTCACCTGCTGCACTCGGGTCCCAATCCAGGCGGATTCTCATGTGGTGGATGCAGCAATGCATTATCAGCATATGCTCCACCCCCTCTCTCAATGTCCTTCTCCCTTCTGCTGAGACGTACCCACATAACATGATGCTATCACCAATACACTTCACCATAGCGATGGTGCATGACCTTCCCCCAGACAGAGTGTATAAAATTCTGCCCAAAGAGTTCAATGTTTGTCTCATCAGGCCAGAGATGCTTTTATGTCATTCTCTGAGAGTCCAAGTAGGCTGTCATATACCTTTAATTTCCATCGAGCCACGCTACTAAGAAAGCCTGATTGGTCCTTCTGACAGGTTCTCCCATCTTAGCAGAGGACTTCTGAAGCTTTGTTAGAGTGACCATTGAATTCTCGGCCAACTCCCTAACCAGAGGTGGGTAGAGTAGCCAAAAATTGTACTCAAGTAAGAGTAGCGTTACTTCAAAATAATGTTACTCAAGTAGAAGTAAAAAGTAGTCGTCCAAAAAATGACTCAAGTAAGAGTAAAAAAGTATTTGGTGAAAAGAGTACTCAAGTACTGAGTAACTGTTTGAACATAATAAGTGATTTATTTTTTAGAAATGTTGTAATAAGACAGACAAAAATGTAAAATAATATGCAAATTCTATTTCCAAATAATAAAATAAAAAATGAGTAAAAATAAATAACATCTTTACAAAATAAAGATGCACAAATAACACAAAGTTCCAAATCTCAGTTTTTCACAACAAAGCTTTTGATGCCGATACCTGCAGTAGGTAACATGTATATTTGAACAATGCAAACTACTTACGGTGACGAGATATTCTGTACACTGTTAGGATAATACTGCATATTCACTTTGTGGTGTAGCGGGTCCGCGGCTAAAAAAAAAGGCCAGTTTCAAATCCATAAAGCCGTGTCACTCTCCGTAGCTGCAATTAAATGACCGCGGGGAGTTAATGAGGTAGTGGGAGCGAGTCACACCTGCACGTGCAGGTGCAATTGTTCTCAATTGCTTCATTGGCTTCCTGCAGCGTGTGATTAAGGCCCATGGAGACGGGAGTGTATATATACGGGTCATCACAAAAAAAGAAGGGAGAATCAAAGAAAAGGAGAAAAGAAAAGAGCCAAGACGGAGGTCAGCTGAAAGGAGCTTGTGGCTGCTGAGTCTCCGCCGGCTATGCAAGCAATGGGTGAGCCAGGAGAATGAGAAGGAGGTGGGCTGAAATCAGGAGGAGTTAGTCTGCATTTTAACCTTGGATTTTTAACGGATTTCTTTATTGATTTTTTTATCCTTACTTTTCACAATGATTTTTATGGATTTATATATGTACTGTTTTGTAGAACACTGCACCATTGACACTTTTGTTGATTTCACTTTTGTTTTGACTGTTTCTTAATAAAAGCACTTTTTCCACCATCCTCTGGCCTCATCAGTAAATTATCCTCATATGTCAGCTCATCTCGGTCATAACTATCGACGGTGTGGGTTCAGCAGACTCCCATGTGGGGAGAGGGAGTCTGTAGTGGACCGGCATTATCACACACTTGCCCTCCAAATAGCACAGCTGATAGAAAATAACATAGAACAAGGCAGCTTGTGCACGCACAAGAAGTCTCACTTTACCATGACTGTGCATGTTTGATTAAAATGTGCTTGTTTTTCACTCAGTGAAGTGATGGTTAAGCTTCAGCAGGAGTTGGCTCTCAAGGTTCTTGCAGTGAAGCGGTGACCGTTTAGCAGTGAACAGGTGCCCCGCATGACTAAAAAGTCTCTCACAGGCTGCAGAGGCAGGACATTTGTGTGTGGTCATGTGACTGCATGGCTACGTCTGATTGGTGAAACAGAGTCATGTGATTATTGCTGCTACATCTGATTGGTAAAACAGTCATGCAGTAGATCCACTGGTGACTTCTCTCTGGCAAAAATATAGTGTAATGTATAAATGGAAAAAAGTAACGAGTTGAGTGTTGCCCAATGTAGCGTAATGTAGAGTAAGAGTAGCGTTTCTTCTTCACAAATGTACTCAAGTAAAACTAAAAAGTATGGTGCAGTAAAACTACTCTTAGAAGTACATTTTTTTTTAAAAGTTACTCAAGTAAATGTAACGGAGTTAATGTAACTCGTTACTACCCACCTCTGTCCCTAACCAAGGCCCTTCTTTCTGGTTACAAACTTTGACCAGACAGCCAACTTTAGGAAGACTCCTTGTGATTCCAAACCTCTACCATTTCACAATTATTGAGGCTAGTGTGCTCCTGAGAACACTCACAGCTTTAGAAATGGTTTTATACCCTAACCCTGATCGGTGCCTCACCACATTTTAATTGTGGATGTCTGCACAGAATTCCTCAGACTTCATGAATTGGTTGTTATCCTGACATGCAATGTGAATCATGGCACCTTTCTAAATAAGGTCCAGTCAATTCAATGAAGCTCAGGTGGGTTCCAATCAAGTAATTGAGACACATTTCAAGGATAATTAAAGCAAACAGGAGACATCTGACTGCAACTTGGACTGTCACAGCAAAAGGTCTGAACGCTTTTATAAATGAGAGATTTCAATCTTTGATTTTTTTATTAAATCCATAAACCTTTCTGAAAACCTATTGTCACTTTATCATTATGGGTTATTAGAATTAGAATTAGAATTAGAACAATCTAGACGAGAACAGGCCATTCAGCCCAACAAAGCTCGCCAGTCCTATCCACTTGTTTCCTCCAAGAAAACATCAAGTCGAGTTTTGAAAGTCCCTAACGTCTTACTGTCTACCACACTACTTGGTAGCTTATTCCAAGTGTCTATCGTTCTTTGTGTAAAGAAAAACTTCCTAATGTTTGTGCGAAATTTACCCTTAACAAGTTTCCAACTGTGTCCCCGTGTTCTTGATGAGCTCATTTTAAAATACAAGTCTCGATCCACTGTACTAATTCCCTTCATAATTTTAAACACTTCAATCATGTCACCTCTTAATCTTCTTTTGCTTAAACTGTAAAGGCTCAGCTCTTTTAATCTTTCCTCATAATTCAACCCCTGTAGACCTGGAATCAGCCTAGTCGCTCTTCTCTGGACCTTTTCTAGTGCTGCTATGTCCTTTTTGTAGCCTGGAGACCAAAACTGCACACAGTACTCAAGATGAGGCCTCACCAGTGCATTATAAAGGTTGAGCATAACCTCCTTGGACTTGTACTCCACAGATCGGCTATATAACCTAACATTCTGTTAGCCTTCTTAATGGCTTCTGAACACTGTTTGGAAGTTGATAGCTTGGAGTCCACTATGACTCCTAAATCCTTCTCATAAGGTGTACTCTCGATTTTCCGACCGCCCATTGTGTATTCAAACCTAATATTTTTACTTCCTATGTGTAATACTTTACATTTACTGACATTAAATTTCATCTGCCACAAATCTGCCCAAGCCTGTATGCTATCCAAGTCCTTCTGTAATGATATAACGGATTCCAAATTATCTGCTAATCCACCTATCTTGGTATCATCTGCAAACTTAACCAGCTTGTTACTTATATTCCTATCTAAATCATTTATATATATTAAAAATAGCAGCGCCCTAGCACTGACCCCTGTGGAACACCACTCTTAACATCGCCAGTTCTGATGAGGTTCCTCGCACCATCACCCTCTGCTTCCTGTGTCTGAGCCAATTCTGCACCCATCTAAAAACATCACCCTGAACTCCCACTTCTTTTAACTTGATGCCCAACCTCTCATGTGGCACCTTATCAAATGCTTTCTGAAAGTCCAGATAAATAATATCATAAGCTCCACTTTGATCGTATCCTTTTGTTGCCTCCTCATAGAATTCCAACATGTTAGTAAAACACGACCTCCCTCTTCTGAACCCATGCTGACTGTTCAGAATAACTCCTGTCCTTGTCATGTGTTGCTCAATCTTATCCTTAATAATTCCTTCCATTAATTTTCCTGTGATGCTTGTTAAGCTTACTGGCCTATAGTTGCTTGGATCTGCCCTGTCACCCTTTTTATATAATGGGATGATATTTGCCATTTTCCAGTCCTTTGGAATCTCTCCAGTGCACAGTGACTTCCTAAAAATATGTGTCAAGGGTTTATATATGTACTCACTAGCCTCCTTAAGAACACGAGGATAAATATTATCTGGGCCTGGTGATTTGTTTGATTTCATCTTATTTAATCTGAGCAGCACTTCTCCCTCTACAATTTCCAAATCCCTCAGTACCTCCTTAGTAGTTGTGTTTACCTCTGGCAGGTTATCCACTTGCTCACTTGTAAACACCTCAGAAAAATGTAAGTTTAGGGCATCTGCTATTTCATTGTCTGTATCTTTTAATTCCCCTTTACTATTCCTGATGAACTTGACCTCCTCCTTAACTGTTCTTTTACTACTAAAATACTGAAAGAATCTCTTGGGGTCTTCTTTCGCCTTATCTGCTATATTCCTCTCCAACTGTCTTTTAGCCTCTCTGATATCCTTCTTAATGGTTGCCCTCATTTTCTCATACGCGCTACAGTTCTCTTTGCAGTCATTAGTCTTATATGCCTTATACAGCAGTTTTTTCCTTTGCAACTTCTTTTTTAAATCTTTATTAATCCATCGTGGAGTTTTTTAGTTTCCTATTACTTCCAAATTTAGGTATGTATCTGTCCTGCATTACATGTAAAACATTTTTAAACCTGTTCCACTGCTCCTCGACTGTCTCCACATTTAAAAGCTTATCCCAGTCTATCCTACTTAGACTTTGTCGCATCTGCTCAAAATTAGCCCTACTAAAGTTCAACTTAACAATTTTAGTCTTTGCATCTGTACTCTTACAAAATACTGAGAATTGTATTACATTATGGTCACTTGACCCTAGTGGTTCAATCACCTCTACACCCTCAATTCTATCCTGATTATTACAGAATACTAAATCCAAACAGGCTTCACCCCGTGTTGGTGCTTTAACATGCTGTGTTAAAAACAGTCGCGATTACTTCTAAAACTCCTGCTCTTGTGCTCCTCCATCTGTAAGGTTATCCCAGTTAATATTTGGATAATTAAAGTCCCCCACGACTATAATATCCCCCTGTAAACTTGCCTTTTTGATATTACTAAACTATTGAGTCTAATCTCAATCTATTAAGTTCGTAATCAATTACTAATCTATTGAGTGTAGATTGATGGGAGAAAGTGGCACAATTATCCATTTAAATTATTCTATACTAAATACTTTCCGAATCCTTTGTAGTTGTTGTAAAAAATATGAACGCAAGTGGGTAGCTGATGTTTTATATTATTTAAAATTGGAAAAAATCAAATTCTCACTTAGAGGATCTGTGCAGAACTTCTTCAAAACCTGGCAGGATCTAATTAATAATATTTTAGAATAAGCTCTTAAAGCACCGAGGAAGTAGATTGTCTCCCCATTTCTTTTTCTTCCCCATTAATCTGTATCCAACTATTAAACTCTTCAATTTATTTGTTTTTACTATTTTTAAGCTTTAGTCCGTTGGCCATGCTCTCTTTCTCAGGGGTGCGGGTGGATTTGTTTTCAATCCTATTTTTTTTTGTAAAAATTGTTCTATTTGTATGGAATGATTACAATAAAATCAATAAAATAAAAAAAAGATGTGAACACAAAAGTCCCTTCTCATTGCAGATTTGTAAAAATAAAAGTGTCTCAACCATTTCAAATACATATTTTAGGGTTCACCACTGTTGCTCTGCTCAGGGAACACGCCTTGACTCTTCCTTTTTACAACCAACACATTATTAAAAACACAAGTGATAGAAGAAGACCCTCCTTGCAGCTGTTATACCCAGGTGGGAGAAGGTTAAGGAAAACTGAGCTTTTATCAAACAAAAATATCTGTGATGGGATAAACACAAAGTGCAAATAAAGCAAGATCTACTGACACACTGGACCTGACAAAAAGGTTTTGAACTCCAGCTTATAAGGAAAGGTGGTTCAACCACTTACCCACTGGTCCAGTAACAAAAGGAATTCCTGTCACCTTCAATCTCTCTCGTTCTTTCTTTTTCTCAGACTCCCACCAGTACAGAATTGGTCTTTCTCTCCCCTTGAGTCTGCACTCAACTGGCTTCAGGCTTGGAGGTGGCATTAAACCAATCCCTATTATCACTTTTGGAAAAGCCTCCAGAATCACATTTAGGATAAGGAACAGCCTTCATTTCACTCTAGGGACACCAGGATGGAACTTCCCTAGCAGTTCCAGGTGTTCCTGAAACTTTCAGCTTTCCATTAGCCTTAAAGGACTAGGCCTCCAGGCCTCCAAGGCAGCACCCCACCTGTCTGCACTACCTGACCTGCACTACCCTGGTGACAACAAAACTGCCTCTCCCTCATTGTTGGCCAAGGCCAAAGAGATAATAGTGGTCTTCAGAAAAGAGACATTCACTCCCCCAAAATAATAAAAACAACAACAACAATAATAATAATAATAGTTCCTCTATGTGTGAATCACTGAAGACCTGACATGGTCTGTTTACACCAGAAAAGTGGTGTGGAAGACACAATAGCACCTTTATTTATCTCAGGTAGCTGAAGAGCCCTCTTGCCATCTAACCATTTTAGACCTGTGCCATTGAAAATACCCTAATTGGTTGTGTCATTGGTTGGCATGGGAACTGCACTGCCCTCAGTCGAAAAAGCCTAGCAGAGGGAAGTTGTACTCTGCATGACAAATCAATCGAGGTGAGGTTTCTAACCTCCAAGACAAATATGTTAGGTGGCATCTAGGGAAAGCCAGGAAAATTTTCAACTTCAGTCATTTGAGTCATGAACTGCTCACATTTGTATCTTTAGGAAGACAATGTTGTAACTTCAGATCCCATTGGCAGGTCCCAGGAGGCTTCGAAACAGCTTTTACCATCAAGCTGTCAAAATGGTGAATTCTGCATAATGACTGGTAGGCAATCCTTATCACCCCAGTACATTCATGTTGCTGTTCCTTCATGTCTATGTTCCATTACAGTACAATTAGTTTGTGTTATTAGTGTGCATTGTCAGTATTTCTAAAAGTTCACTTAATATATAATACATTTATTTGTATATGAGTTTACCAGTGTATGACTGGTGAATTGAGATTTAAATGCATTTATCATGTATATGCTCTATTAGTTATGCTTCTGCCAGAATTCTTCCCCTGGCTGTTTTTCAGATTTCTGCTTTATGTCTTTTTTTGTTCATTTTTGATTCTTTTGTCCATTTTGATTCTTTTTTCAATGTTAATGTTGCTACTTTTATCATTTATTTACATTCTGTGTTTTTATTAGTTTTGTGTTTGATGTTATTTCTACTGTATATAACCCATGCCAGTGTGTATTTTATGGGTGATTCCCAAAGAGGCGGGGTCACCTGTCAATTTCCATCCAGGGACCGCCTTCAACCTTATAAAGACTGAGTAAACACACAGTCCCTTGCGGTTCATTGAATGCACTTGGTGGTTTTGAGGAGTTATTGTGATTGATTTTTACCTCTATGCCCTGTTTTTGACTTTTCTGCCTTGGATTGCTTTTTCTGTCACTTCTCCTGTGCCCTTTTTGAGCTCCAGAGCAGCCGAAAGAAGAAGAAGGAGCTTATTTGTCCTGCAGAGCATTTTTGAAATATAAATCTTTTATTTTATAGCAATTTGCCTCTTTTTGCTTCATGCTGAAGGTTGACAGATCCTTCCACATGTAGGGGTTTTGCTACAATTTTTTGGGGGCTTTATGCTAAGGTACTCTCAAATTCATAACTCATTACTGCTGGGGACTCTGCACACAAAGCTATTCACGCATCTGTACATTCTGTGTAGGTGATGTGACAATAAAGTAACTTGACTTAACATTTTCTTGTATTCATCTTTTTCATTCTCCGTTTGTTTCCTTCTTTATCTGAACTGTGTGACTGAATGCAATGTCCACAAGATATTGACTTATAAGTGCTGGGTCATGTTTTAAATGGTGGCACGCCATACGTCTTGTATTACACCACATCTAACAACTCAGCTGAGATGGAAGATGGTGAACAGCAGAACAGTCCCACCTTCCAGGACAATGGAAGACAGACTTTCAAGTATCTTTAAAATGTCCGCCACCTGTACACCCAGAATTTACTAGATGTTTCAATTTAAGCTTTCCCTGTGCTCATCCCCTGTCTATTTTTCAACATTGAACCAGGTTACAGAATGTTGTGAAGCCTACTAGCATTAAATGTGTGGAGCCCAAAAATTCTCAGAATTGGCCAATAGCACAGGAATAGGGTGTAGTTATTGAATATGCCGCTAGGTATAGTATGTCTACAGTCTGTGATGAGAGAAGTTTGCAGCGTTGTGTGTTTTAATAAATAATTTGTCACATGAAAGCTCAAGGTGGGTGCAGATGCACATGAAAATGTGCACAAGCTGCTCCAGGGTTGATTGAGGTGCTTGGCTGATGGCATATTCACATGCAGACACGGGCAGGTCACACCTTGGAGTTGGTGAATGCGGCACCTGCGTCTGGCCACAAAAAGGGACACCAGGCCAGCGAAGGAGAGGAGAACCATAGGTGAAAGGAATGAAGGAAGAACAAAGATGAAGGAACAGAGGTTAATGAAAGTAAAAGAAAGAAAGCAGGTAGCAGGATCGGGAGAGCCCGTACTGTGAAGAAGGAGGCAGGTGGTCTGGAGTGAGCCTCAGAGTGAGGAACATGTGGCCACTGCTTGAAGGAGCTCACATTGATTGATGCAGGGGGAGTAGGAGCATCCTGCTATGAGGTGTTTCCTGCAGACACTGATGGACTGGTGGCAGGGTACATGTGTGTGGTTCGGTGTGGCATCCCATGGACACTGAGGGACTGGCAATGGGAACTTGATCCAGGTTAAAATGGCTGACTGCAGTGTACCTGTCAGCAGGCATATCCTCTTGCTGCAAGGCCCTGAAGAGATAAGCGGAGGAGACGCCACATTTTAGAAAGAAGCACTGGGGCTCATGTTTTTAAAGAAAGACCTACCTGAGTTTTAACCTTATTTTTAGTGGAAACTAGCTGAAATACCCAGCATTGCCCGGGAGGAAAATAAAGTGTTTTTTGTTTTAATTGTTTGAGAAAAGTATAATTAAAAAAAAACACAAATTTAATAATAAAAATAAATTAAGAAACAAAGACTCACTATGTCCTTGTCTTGTGGCCTTGTATGTACAGGGAGTGCAGAATTATTAGGCAAGTTGTATTTTTGAGGATTAATTTTAATATGGAACAAACACAGTGCTATCAGTCAATCCAAAATGTTAATAAACCTGAAACCTGAATGTTTCACAACGGAAATGTGAGTGTGAACATCATCAGGGGAATACATATGTGCGCACAATTATTAGGCAACTATTAGTGTGCAGATTTATTATGCAACTAAAGGAAAAATGAAAATTTTCCCATCTCACTTGTTTATTTTCATCTGTTATAGTGAGAATAATAAACAAACACCTCAAAATTTACAAATAAACATCTCTGACATTTCAAAAAAAATAAATCAATCAATCAATGACCAATATAGCCACCCTTCTTTCCAATAACAGTCATAAGCCTTTCCATTCATGGAGTCTGTCAGTTTCTTGATCTGTTGACGATCAGCTTTTTGTGGAGCAGTGACTACAGCCTCCCAGACACTCTTCAGAGAGGTGTATTGTTTTTCTCCCCCGTAAATCTAGCGTTTAAGAAGTGCCCACAAGTTCTCGATAGGGTTTAGGTCAGATGAGGAAGGGGGGCCATGTCATTATTCCTTCATCTTTAAGGCCTTTACTGGCTGGCCACGCAGTGGAGAACTTCGATGCAAGTGATGGAGCATTGGCCTGCATAAAATCATGGTCTTTTCCTGTATCACTGTTTGAAGAAAGTGTCTTGAAAAACTGGCAGTAGGTTTGGGAGTTGATTTTGAGTTCATCTTCAATGCAAAAAGGTCCAACTAGCTCATCTTTAAAAATACCAGCTCATACCAGTACCCCACCTCCACGTTGGAGTGGAGCTCTGTTCCCATTACTGATCCACAGGTCCATCCATCTGGTCCATCAAGAGTCACTCTCATCTCATCGGTTCATAAAACCTTTGAAAAAAATCTGTCTTCAGATATTTCTTGGCCCAGTTTTGACGTTTCAACTTATGTTTCTTGTTCAGTGGTGGTTGGGTTTCAGCCCTCCTTACCTTGGCCATGTCTTTGAGCACTGAACACCTTGTACTTCTGGGCACTCCAGGTAGGTTGCAGCTCTGGAATATGAAAATACTGGAGGATAATGGGTTCCTGGTAGCTTCACGTTTGATTCTTCTCAAATCTTTGGCAGCTAATTTGCGTCTTTTGTTCTCAACACGTTTCTTGCGACCCTGTTGACTATTTGCAACAAAATGTTTGATGGTTCTGTGATCACACACCAATATCTTAGCAATTCCAAAAGTGCTGCATCCCTCTGAAAGACTTTTACAATTTTTGACTTTTCAGAGTCAGTTAAATCTCTTTTTTGGCCCGTTTTGCCCGAGGAAAACTAGCTGCCTAATAATTCTGCACACCTTGATATAGGGTGTTGATCTCCTTAGGCCACACCCTCCCTCATTACACAAATACACATCACCTGACGTGCTTAAATCCAATAAGCATTCAAGTTAATACAGCTTGGAGTTGGAATATACGCATTAAAAATGATGATATGGTCAAAATACTCACTTGCCTAATAATTGTGCACACAGTGTATGTTATCATCGGTTGACGCTTGGAACCAGCCAACTGTATTTAATTTGAAAAGCAACAGAGGTGCGGTGCTCCTCAAAAATAAAGAATGCTGGCAGTCGCCTGGTATATACTAACTGTGTAAGCCCGTGGATCCTAGAAAGTATTTAAATCGTCACAACTACTCTGGGCATCTCTCTGCTAGAAGGATTCCTGTTGCCGAAGTGCTCTCATCGTGCATTAGCAGCTAAGCAACTGTCTTTCTTAGGAGGTTTCCTTTTGCCAGTGTGCTGGCCTCGCTTGCGTATCCTCGGAGCTGGAGCCCTCACCCCGACTCTACATCTCACTTCCGAGCCGGACAGACCCACACACTTCCACGCCTAGAACTCTATTTAATTTTAAAAGCCACAGGGGCGTGGTGATGCTCAAACATAAAGAATGCTGGCAGTCGCCTCAGGTTCGCCCTCTGGTGGTCGTTCCGAGTGTCAACTGGATGATAACATGCATACAAGAGTGCAAGATCACCCCCCCCACCCTACCCAGAAGGGGGTGGGTTACAGCTGATTATACCCTACAGTATTTTTAGTCGACCAATGAGGAACATGTGTACCAAGTTTCATGAAAATCGCTCCAGCCGTTCGGACATGATGCTGGAACATACATACACACACACATTGAACTGTTTTTGCTGCTAATTGACTTCTTTTGAATTAATTTTATTTAACTTGCTCTTGAAGACTCAGACCCATCAATTGTTTCTTTTTCCTTAATTAGTAGCCAAACAATAATAAGACAAAAAGCATGACCAGCAAACTGTGTCCATTATTCAATATCTGATAATAAAGAAAGGTGAAGGTCTCAGGAATGCTGATCTGCTCAGGTCCCCATAACATTTTAACAGTACTCTTAGAAAAAAGAAAATCAACAATTTCAGAAATGTATGCCATTGCACAATGAGAGCAGCAACAAGCCATGGAATTAAAGGACGGGTTTAGTTAACAACAAGAAGCTGGTTGGAGTGAAATTGGTTGGAGTTTGAGGCCCTGAGTTAGTTGGTCTTCTGTTGGCTTCCTCACTTCACGTTTTATTTCTGCTTGGGTGCCATTTAAGAAAAGAAATAAAGCAATTCAGAGGAACGATGAAGAAAATCGGAGGAACAAATCTTAATTAGTGATGAGCGAGCACCAAAGTGTTTGGGTGTTCGGTCCGAACACATCGCGATGTTCGTGTGCTCTACTGAGCACCCGAGTATAATGTAAGTCAATGGGAGACAACCGGGCACCCCCTGCTCTGAATAGGGGAGGGTGCCTGGTCCAATGGAAAAGGTCAGAAAGTGACAGAAACACCACCCAAATGGACCGGGAACAGCATGGGGACGATGTCTGGATGCATCTTGGACTCCCAAGTCGCTGCTGGGAACCAGTTTGTCCGAGTAGTATGCCACTTTTACAGACTGACAAAAACACGCCCAAAATCCCCCCAAAAAATCAATTTTACAGGAAAAATGACGCTCTAAAACATTATATGCCAGTGCCTGCAGGTGAGCTGACGCTCTAAAACATTATGTGCCAGTGCCTGATGACGTGTTCTGGCCAGCCAATCACTGTAATGCCAGCACCTGACATGGCTACTGGCATTACAGTGAGGGCAGTACTTACCTGCCCCTTGATTAGCTGTCTCCAACCCGCGAAACGTGCAGGGCGGAGACTCGAGCATGGCGCACAAGCACATGTGGTGCTCATTCTAATAGCGCCATGCTCCGAGCATAGCGATGCTCGAGCTGAACACATGTTCGACCGAGCATGCTCGCTCATCATTAATCTTAATAAAAATCAGGAGTGTTCTTCCCTAAACTTTCTTGTGTACTCAGATATGGGGATGGATATTTGAGGAGTAAACCACAAGACAATAATTATATTTTTATATTATGTACATTAAAGAACCATCAACAACAATCAAATCAAATTAATAATATATTGAACAATTATTATAAAAGTAAAGCTGAATAAATCGGACTCTGTAGCTTCCTGAATAAAAGATAAAGTAACCACTTCCAGGTATCAGAAATAGCCCAAACGTTGATAGAAATCTACAGGTACATTTTGTAACTAATACTTATATGCAAAATTTGGTTGACCTACGTGATAGCGTGCTCAAGTTATTGTGTTTACATACAGAAACACACAAACAGACACACAGACATATTTCTAAAAATGGTATTTTTGGACTCAGAGAGGTCTAAAACATCTAGATTCATCAAAATCTCGAAATGGAATTTTTGGACAATTTTAGGGCGGTCCAGATCTAATTATGCAATTTTCATTATGCTACAATTTATTAAGTTTATTACATAGAAAATCACCTGAACAATCCCAGACCATCGAGAAGTGTGCAACATGACGGCACCGAACTGGAATCGTCCCCACATAAATCAAAGTCATTCAGATGATCTGGATCTGCATAATTAGATTTGGACCACCCTGTACAATACTTTCCCTATACTTTGTATATGAGAAAATAATAAATCAGTTAAAATGAAAGGAAAAAGGAGTTAATTAGCAGATAAAATGGGTCACCAATTAAAAAAAAGTGTTAGAATGAAAACCTGCAACCACTGTGGCCTTCCAGGACTGGTGTTGGAGGCCACCGATTTATGAAGTAAAGCACTGAAGAACTTGCACCTACCTCTTGACTGTTTGAGTGTTCTCATTTACTCTGCTCATCCTCGGCTATGACTATCGACGGCTCGGGTTCAAGCTGCGAAAGGATGTGAAGCCACTCGGGACTATCACAGAGTCCGGTTCATCAGCCCACCAAGTGGTATCCTGTTGAGTTGACTGAGTGTGTGTTTCTGGCATTTATTCCACAGTTGCGCAGTTGATTTGGCCAGGTTTTATTATTTTTTTTTTGTCCAAGTCACAATGGCAGATTTTCAAGAGACATGATTGTGTTTTTTGACAATGACAGACATGTTAAAGAAGAGTTTATTCCTAATGGACAGACTGTTAACCAGCGACATTACATTGAACTGCTGAGGCACCTACGTGAAAGCATCAGGAAAAAAGAGCATCCAGAGAAGTGGTGCGTCCAGAAGTGGATTTTTGCACCATGAAAATGCATCTGAACATGCCGTGATGTCAGTCAGAGTGTTAGACCAAAAATATATTTAAAAAAAAAAAATTTGTTGTTACTTTGGACCCTTTGTATTCCTCAGATCTCATTCTTTGTCACTTCTTTTTTTTTTTGGGCCTAATATTAAAACCGACATGGAAGGAAAAAAAATTTGCTACCATAAACGAATTCCAGGAAAAAAAAAAAAAAACGTAGGTGGCTCTAACAGATGAGTACAGTAAATGTTAATAAGAATGGGAGAGGATCTGGGACACGTGGATGGCATCTCAAGGAGAGTATTTTGAAGGTTGACTAAAGGGGAGGTGGGGGTAATTTTTTTTTAAACAATTTCTGGGAATTTTTGGATGCCCTCTTCAGATGCAAAAGTGTGCCACCTGTCAAAAGCATTATGCATAAAAGTGGAAGAGCTTGAGCTGTTTTTGCTTGACAAATCAGGTTAGGCCCAAATCATTAAAGCATGGAAGTCAACTACTATTAGAAAGTAAGCTTATCAGACACTCAAGGACGCCCTCAGAGAGTTAAAACAGCACTGGCAGCAAATCCAAATAAAATATAAATACCCGTTGATATAGTTATCGTTGTAAAGGGTTTGAAAATGCAATAATTGCAGGGGACAAGAAGCAACATTCATTATCTATAGGTTGCTAAATCGGAGCAAAGCTGACATTCAGCGCCTATAAAGCGAGATTGATGTAAGGTAAGGAAATATACAATTGAGTAGTAAATACAGCTGTGCTTTGGCCCATTCTGGACCTTTTAATCAAACGAGGAAAGAAAATATAGGTAAACTATATTTAGTTACGTGCACAGCCCTGCAGACTCCAGGCGCAGCCATTTGTTTCACAACCAGCTGCCAGGATTGTATCCCGGTAAGAAGGAAGTGTGTGACATTTAAAGCACCTCCAGGAAAATTCACTTCTGGCAGAGTTTGGCGCTAAGCCTCCGACAAAACTCCCAAGCACAGTCATAAATTGTGCAAAGCGATGTGCAGTCCGGCAGCTGCGCCTCCTTTTTAGAAGAAGACTTGCGCTCGCCATGGCTCGCCGGGCACAGAAGGGGACAATCTGTTTCATGTAAATCACACGGAAACAACGATCGTGCAGCAGCGGCGCTGATAACTCTGTCAGTAGGACTGGTCCTTTCAGTTTAGTCCGAGGAAGAAAAAAAAAAAAATTGAAAAATACAATAGGAAAAAATACATCGTGATGCCACATTGAAATCAACTTCGCTCTTAAATTTCCTGAAAGAAAACAGCGCTGGTCATCTGTGCGCAGGAATAAAGCGCCACCTTCAGGTGACATCGAAAAGTCTTTACAATATAAAAGAAATCGCTAAATAAATTTTGTACAAAACTCTGCCTTGCGCCAACAGCTGCCAGCGCTACTGCAAATGGAATTACTAGGCATTAACTCCGATTCCATGATTTAAATACACCTTGTAGTATATTGTGAATTAAGGTGTTAAATAAAATTGTTATGAACCAGATAACCAAGTCAAATATATGAACAAATAAAAGAAGGGTTAGCAACAGAGAGTAAAGAAGACGGGCGTCTTTTGTAAAGTTCTGTTTCATGTGGTGTAGTGAGTTAACCATCTGCCTTGCACTGAATCATTTACGGAAGCTTCCAGAGAGAATGAAGAATATTACACACCTGCGATCACGTAGTGGGTCTGAGTGGGTAGGGGGAGTACTGTTACGAAACCCGAGAACAGTGAAATTCTTACTTGTACGTCTAATCAACATAACTATTGAAACGTCCAGGACTCTTTACCAAAACGTTTAATGGGGTGCTGTTTATACACTGAACGACTGCACGGTGACGCGCCTACATATCCGATCCGGGGAGTTTGAACGTTCTTCTCACGACACTAAAAACGTATACCTTAGGGTTAATCGAAAATTCTAAATCGATTCTTTGTTTCAAAATGAGGTGATTTAGGTACCTTATGTAACTCCATATTGGATCAGATTTGTTAATATTACCTAGTGGGACAAAGTTTGTTTATTACATCATAAATATTTTATTACAATAAAAGTTAGGGGAATTTCTACGGAGCCCCTAAAGTCCCGTAAGACGAAATGTGTTATCTTGTGCGCACAAGTTATTATCCATGGAGACGCACAGTATTTGGTTACATTTCTGTTTTCCAACTGGAGCACAGGCAAGTGAAGTGACATGCTCGTGGTCACACAGTGTCTGTCATTAGCGGGGTTTGAAAAGACTACCTCAGGGTGTGCAGTCCAAAGTCTTCACCGCTATAGCACACATTACATGATTTGCCCTGTAAAGCAGTTTCTTCAGAAATTCCATTAAAATGTTAACTCTTCCTTTCGTGGAATTCAACCAGAAACGGTCAACCATTTGTAAGTATATACTGAAAAGCTGTGGAGAGATACCTCAACGTTCGCTACTGATAAATTGTAGAGACTTTAATTTGTTTAATACATATATACTATTTGGATTTCTAAATTACAACTGCAGCATAGGAAAGCAGACATATATTGTAAACCTAATATTAGATCAAATATTACACATTCTGAAAATAACAATTCCTAAATGTTACCTTAATGGGTTGTGTAGTTCCTCGTAAAGCATTTTCTTGCTTTATACTCATTTCGGTATGTGTCCAGACCAAAGTGTGCGTGTATAATTGTTTATTTATTTATTTAAAGCACATCTGTTAAAAGACACATTTCCCCCTGGGGACAAATGAAAAAAATAAAAGTCTATTTTATACTGGAAAGCATTCTTTGCATAAGAAATTGATTCTTTTGACTTGAAAAAGGTTCCTAATATGCGGACAGGTATAGAAGGCTACCTAGCAGGATACCAGCAGATCAAGCTGGACCTAGCCTGACTTTTTGTATGCAGCCCTTTTAAAAACACAAACCCATTGATTTTTCACAAATCTGTCACCCTAGAGATGGGCGGGGTTTAGCCAGGTGATTGACAGCAGGTATTCACGGGAACTCCTGGAACTTCCGCGTTATAACTTTCAAGTCCAGTAGATGATGACGAAGGAACTTGGGAAAAGGGACACGACGGGAGTTACTTGACGACGATCGGGGAGACTGCGAGAGTAGAATTACTTGCCTAGTGAAGTGACTTATTTTTACAGGGCGTTTGCGAGTTTGATTCCGCTATTTATGAAGCCTGTTTTGGATCGAAATAAATAAGAGTTCCGTCTGGAACCTTCATGTGGATGCATCTTTTGGAAAGCAAAAATTATTTCCCAATGGCATCCCTCTGAAGAACCGATCAGGCACCTTTATTTATTTTTAAGAGTGTACATAATACATATTTGGCTCTTACTGTAAAAAAAAAAACTGACTCGAGTGAATGTGACTAAACCACATCAAAATACTGAAGCGAATGAAACACATCTAACGCTCATTAGACCCCGAAAGCATAAATAACTAACATATCCGTAATCGTATCAACGAATCGCAGAAACACTGCACACATTTAAGTGCCAAAGACGGGCCACTTCGAGTCAGGGCTGGATCAACCATTATGCAAGCACGTGCTGAGGGCATCAAAGGAAGGGGGCACCAGAGAAATTTCCATTGCCGGATTTACCACGGACCACATCATGGTGCAAAACTGCAAACGATGCTGCTGAACCAGGTTCCACAAAAAAGGGCTCCGACATTAAATGAAAAAATACATACACTATATATACATACGATAATAAAAATAATAATAAAATAGTAATAATAGATGTTAATGATACTGTATATATTAATTTTGGGAATACAACACAATTATAATCTGGTAGCTGCCACACGGTCCACCGGGGCTCACGTGACCATTCTTGTCTTGGTCATATCGACTGTCCCATTCAGCCGTCCACTAAGACTGAGTACAGCTCATTTATAGGGGGCAAAATCTTTTAAGTTCTTAGGGTCTCTAAAGGTCCTAATCTGGCCCTGCTCCGAGTGCATTGTTGCTCAAAGAAAATAAAAAGACTGTTTGTCCTACTGTCCGGTCGCCCGATATCTGGCTAATGATCTCTTCAATGCAAATCTTGCCGTTCAGTATATTCTATTCAATACGTTTCACGTAAGCGTTAGCTTAAGAATTGCTCCCAAAATGCGTTTTAGTTAAAGGTGGGATCGAACCTGCTTTAACCGAGTCCTAAGACTTGCCGATTTTATTTTGTTATCTAAAACAACACTTTTATTGTGTGCAGCTGTGGCGTGGCTTAGAAAACACGTTTACAGAATCACAAATCATTTTAAAACTGAGAGAACTGTGTCCTGCCGCTTCATTACGTTCAATGGGGAAACTGAATCGCGTCTTTCACTTGCTGCGTTCTTCTTTAAATGTAGTGTGTAAAAGGAACTTGCATGGAATTTTGTTCCACACTGAAGTAGTATAAATGCATTTTATGCTATCGGGGCTCATTTAAACAATAAAATCAAATCCCACCGCTTCCATTTACTTTCAAAGTGATTCAGATTATCCTTCACAATCGCATTATCAATAATTATTTGTAACGTTCTCCGGCTAATTAACACCGAATTTAACTAATATTTATCAGTACTTAGAAATCCATGTAGTGCAACACTGTTTATTTCAAATAAAACCGTTCATGGCAAACAAAAGCACAAATCGGGAAGAAAACGTGATTGTGATAAAAAAATAAATAAATGAAAGGCCAGGAGAGTGGAAGCGAACTCAAAGCGGGGCGATGTCGAGACCTGCTGGCATCTGCACCGTGAACGCGAACTGCCACAAACGAGCTCGAAGCTGCGTAGTGCGCACTACAAATGTCCTCTGCTGCAACAAAATAAAAAGTGGGCATCTGGTGCCCTCTAGAGGAGATCAACGGCAGTTTTGCCATTTCTTCTTTTAGTTGTAATCTCCATACCCAGTTTATGTTCTCGGGTAGCCGCAAACTAATCTAAATGCACAAAAAGGTGCAAGGCGGGACGGAGCGCAGGTCCAGTTTGGGGTTGGGAAGTTAAATCATTCACATTAGAGATGGATTAATAATTAGGAGTTGTGATAACAGCATGAGAAAAGACAACATTTCTTGTGCAAGTAATACACTGAATAATAGTATTACTATTGTTATTAGAATACATTGAATAACATTATTATTACCGTTATTTTCCTTATTATTATTATTATTATGATGATGATGATGATGATGATGATGATGATGATGATGTAACATAACACTCTCAAATGCACCTAGCCTGTGTCAAATGGAAAGGCAAACTACAAACTACAGAATTGGGCATAAGAGGGAGTAAGTACTTCTTGAGTGGGTGACAATCATACCCACACTAATCATACTGGGAATCACTAATTAATCTAATGTGCTTGTAGTTGATGAAGTGGGAGGAAAACCAGAACAATTAGTGAAAAAACTATTTTGGCATGGGGCAGTGGGTCCTATGTTCCTGCGCCCCTAGAAAGTGTCTGATTTATGTTCAGACCCCCCAAAAAAGTAATACCTGTATCACATTTGAAGATGAAGTTCATGTCCAATTTCTAATTTTGGAACCACAAATTGAACTACATACAGTACTGTAAGTGAACAAATTGAACTAAAAAAAATAAGCATTTAACTCGGAGCATAAAAATTTAAATATAAATTGAGCAGTTTACATTTGTAAATTTCAACAATCATGTAAATGTGTCCCCCTGTGAAGCTTAGATACTCGATTGATGATTCTGGGGTTGGGGTATCCCACAAAGCATCAAGCAGTGTAGGGAAATGACACACAATCAATGACTGAGGGGTTTGAGGGATTGCAGACCCCTGGGTGATACGCACCGCTAAGCAATAAAACACACTTCATGAGTTTTGTCCCCCAATGACACCTGCACTGCCATTTAAAAACAGATGCGGCACATTGATAAAAGTGCTGCGCTACTGCTAGGACCGCTAGTAGGAGAGATGGGCTGAATGTAAGTAGCCGGTGATGCATCTAATTCAGTCCCCTTTGTAATACATAGGCAAAAAATGTCAATCAAATCCCAAATTCAGTGACGTTTCACAAGCAGACCTTGCACAGAAATCAATACTAGACCTTGGATCATTGCAAGGTTTAAAGTCTGTTCTCTTAAAAAAAAAATTGCTTTTACAAATACTCTGCCCGCAGCAAGAAACCCCCGAGAATGCTCATTTCTGCGGCTTACTCACAGGTGACAACTGCACATGCAATGCTTGATTCTTGTCATATCATAGAACAGAAGCAGTAACCGACAAACGACGGCACACGGCAAGACACCAAAGTCGGACAATGCACCTCACTCAATTTTGGAGAATGATGATTCAGCCCTCCTCTTTACTGAACCCCCTGAAATTCCGTATAACACCCCATATGGGGTACAGGCACCCCAGGTTGGGAACTCCTGGCATAGGGAGAATTTGCAAAGTCCATATTGATAACAACTGAGCATGGAATTTGAAGGCAGAATGGAGGATCTGTGAGGCAGCAGTACTAACCACTGCACTGCTGTGCCACTATTATCATTATTATTAGGCTCACTTCCCGGGTCCTCCCTGCGTGGAGTTTGCATGTTCTCCTTGTGTCTGCGTGGGTTTCCTCCTGGTGCCCCGGTTTCCTCCTACAGTCCAAAGACATGCAGGTTAGGTGCATTGGCGATCCTAAATTGTCACTAGTGTGTGCTTGGTATGTGTGTGTGTGTGTGCCCTGCGGTGGGCTGGCACCCTGACCGGGGTTTGTTTCCTGCCTGCCTCGTGCCCTGTGTTGGCTGGGATTTGCTCCGGCAGACCCCCGCGACCCTGTAGTTAGGATATAGCGGGGTTGGATAATGGATGGATGGATTATTATTATTATTATTATTATTATTAACAACAACAATGCATGGTGCTGTGGCCTTGTAATAATGAAGATATTACCAATATTACAAATGCTAGCCAACATTTACATTCATCACACTTGGCTCCTGGAAACCACAACTAGTTTCAGGGTTTCATTTCATAATTTAAACCCAATTCCTGATTTATTTTTAATTGGTCTTCCTAAGTTCTGTACTGCAAGCTACTCAAACTAATACTGTCAAAATGAATGTAAGCAGGTTTGCAGAGGTGGTAAAAACCTCGGGTGCCCACAGTCTTGGCATCCCCCATTTCCTGGGACATCAGTAGTCATGAACCGAGACGGATTTGAGTGAATGAGGACACAAACAACAAACACGGCGCAAAAGTGTTCAGTCTCTTTTATTACGAACCATCAAAAGTCAGTCTGTGTTCGAAAGTGCATTGCAGATCTTAAAATAAATAATCCATAAAAACTCTTTGTGGGAGTTAAAAGCACAGCTCATAAATAAATCCAAATAAATATGTTAAAATCAAGACTTAAGGTCCAAATTGGTTTTCTTTACTCTCTGAGCCCCAGTATGTTTCTTTCGCTCTCCCATCTCCCTCACTTACACTCTGGGTCTTTTCAGTGGGGCAGAGACGCCGGTAAGTACAGGCAATAGTCACTGGTTTCTGCCTCAGCCACCTCAGCTGGCACCCACTGAAATGCCCAAAGCCTGGCTCCGTTGTCCCACAACCATCCCTAGGTGTACATAAGGCAATGGCTCAATGGCAACTCTGGTTTGTACCGGGAAATAATTAGGACAGCTGCAAGGGCTCTGAGGGCTGATAAAAAGGTGTTTGTTAGAGGAATCTGTGAGCAACTGACACAACATCTGTGGTCTAGCGACCCACGTCCTGCTTACAGAGGAATTGAAGAATTACACACATCTGAATCTGTTCCTCGGAGAGTCGCAGTCAGGGCGGCTGATGGAACGGTCCTTACAGATGGCACTGCAGTTGTGACCAGCTGGGCTGGCTACTTTTAGCTGTTGTACAAAGCTGATCCTCCAGCTAGGACGTTGGATGTCTCTGGGTCTACGGTCCTTGAGGCTGATCCTCCAATTAGCTGTGAACCACCCAGTCTCACTGAAATTTCACAGGTGGTGAACCAGCTGAGGGGGGGAAAGGCCGCAGGGATCTGTGGTATCCGGGGTGAATTTCTCCAGGCTGGTGGTAAGGCTGTCCTCCTGGCATTGCAAGCAATCTTTGCTTCTATTTCGGAGACTGGCATCATCCCAACTGACTGGAAAACAGGACTTGTCGTCCCTATCTGGAAAGGGAAGAGTGATTGCCTGGATTGCAGAAACTACAGGGGAATAATACTGCTCTTGGTGCCGGGTAAGGTCCTTGCTAGGGTCGTCCTTGCTCACCTACCAGCGTCCGGAACAGTCTGGTTTTATGTTTTAATAAGTCCTGGCACTGAGGGTTCTCATGGAGCGCAAACGTGAATATCAGAGTTTCTTTGCAGCCTTTGTTGATATTTTCATAAAGTGTTCAACTCAGTTGATCGAGCTGCCCTGTGGGACATCCTGAGGGTTCGCGGGATCCCCTCAAGGTTGCTGGATATCATGCCCGGCCTGTACACTGGTACTGTGAGTGCTGTGCAGAGTGGAGGCAGGACCTCTGCATTTTTTTCAGTTGATTCTGGGGTTCATCAGAGGTGTGTTCTTGCTCCTACTTTGTTCAATGCTTGTGTAGACTGGGTGTTGGGCAAGGTCGTGCAGTCCAGCGACTGTAGGGCATCTATTGGTGAAGAAAGATTCACTGATCTTGACTTTGATGACAATGCTGTGATCTTCACGGAGTCAATGAAGGCTCTGATCAGGATGCTCGAAAGACTGAGTGAGGAGTCAGAGTGTCTGGGCTTGTGAGTGTCCTGATAAAAACCAAGATCAGGCCTTTAATGACCTCTTGGGCATGGCCATCAGCAGTGTGTCTGTGTGCGGAGAGAGTGTCGACCTTGTCGAGAGGTTTACTTACCTTGGCATTCATGTCACTGGTGACTCTTCCTATGAAGTCAGTAGACAGATTGGGAGAGCATGGGGGGTCATGAGGTCACTGGAAAAGGGTGTGTGGCGCTCCTGATATCTATGTAAAAGGATGAAGGTCCAAGTCTTTAGAGTCCCGGTGCTTCTTGTCTTATTATATGGTTGTGAGACATGGATGCTCTCCAGTGACCTGAGACAAAGACTGGACTCCTTTGGTGCTGTGTCTCTCCGGAAAATCCTTGGGTACCATTGGATTGACTTTGTGTCGAATGAGTGGTTGCTCATGGAGTCCCAAATGAAGCACATTACATAATTGTGGGGGAGCGTCAGTTACGGCACTACGGCCATGTGGCGCGAATCCCTGAGGATGATCTGGCTCATAAGATCCTCATTGTTGGGGACCTGAGTGGCTGGACCAGGCGAAGGGGTTGCCCACGGAAAACATGGCTGCGGCAGATAGAGGGTCATTTCCGGAGGGTGGGACTGGACCGCATGTCTGCCTGGGGGGTTGCCAACTCATGTAGAGGGTGCGGCAACAAACTGTACCAGTGCATGTTCCTGAACTTGACTTGACTTTTTTCGCTCACTGTAGGACTCCTTCTGTCATACCTTGTGGATACAGGTGCTTTCACTAACAACCTACAGACAGTCAATGGGGAAAGGCTGGGCTGATTGTGCGTCCACATGTACAAGTGATCATCCAATTTCCCCATTAAACAATCCGGGGTCACACAATTTTTCAGCTATTCACACCCACCAAAGCCTGAGCTACACTGTTTTTAAAACCATGCATCACCACAACTGAATTCAGGGTTGCTGGGACGGGGGTTTATGCTGCCAATAGTGTAGTGCACATGCTGGGCATCAACTCTGCATGAGATGCCAGTATATCAGAGGACATCATCATTCACATTACCACATTCACTCATAGTGGGACAATTTATTTTAACAGACACAAACGCACACACCATACACTCAAAAATACTCAGAGGAGAAAAGCCTGTATAGACATGTGGAGAACATGCAAATCCTACATGGTGAGTGACAATACCATCTGTTAGAGTAAGAAGGCAGCAGCACTAAGCACTGAGCCACTGCAGCTGAACATCTGAGAGATAAGATAAGCCTCAGCTCTCTGTGGTTATGCCATTGTTGTGTGACCGTCACAATATAACTGACCCGAGCTGGAGTACGTGAGATCACAAAAAGACTAAATCTGCCTGACACAGATATTTAAGATGCATCGCATCACACGGTGTTTAAAAAATAAAACTACAAAGCTTTTTTTCATAAAAAAAAAATGTTAAAAATCATGCTGCAATCTCACTTGACTCCCAGAGTTTTCTTATGTACAGGGGTGCAAACTCACACCAGGGGTTTTACCATAAGCTCTCATTTACTGCATGCCTGACCTGGCACCTGAATAATGTAGGACATCTGCTGCAGTGTGCCATCCGTGTTTTCCACATCAAATCACTGGCAGCTCCCTCAGCATGGATGGTATTGTATCCGGCAAACAGTTGCATTGCATGATTTATTGAAGAGGCACTGAACTTACAATTAAGAAAAAAACATCTCAAGACCTGCATGTTTGTTTCTGTGTTTCCACCTCACCAGTGTGTTTAGGGTGGTATTGAGCTTCTTTTCGTTTTTTTCTGTAGCTGTAAAATAATGAGTTTGGGAGCCAATTGGATTTTAAATAATAGATTTCCTGCCACTCCGGGGCCATCCTGACGGCTTTTGCTAGCACACCGTCATATATACTGTGTAGCTATGGCATAACATGGAGCCTGAAAATGGACACATCCATTCATCCCATTTAGGGCCACGGTGATCCAGTACCAGGTGGGTTCTAACCCTAAGTGGAGAGGGGACTCACTGTGAAGTCCTGAACAAGTCACTTAGCCTGCCTATGCTTTAACTGAACATACTGTAACCTTTTCCAACCTGTTTAATCCAGTTCAGGGTAACAGGATGGCAACATAAATAATAAATAAAAGTAGAGAGTTATACTGTATATCTGTACTTGTAAAATGCCTTGGGATGTTCTTTACCATATAAAAGTGCCATATTAAATCAAAGGCATTTGTATGTATCTGACATGGCTGTGACAGACCCTGGGCTTCTATTTCAAGAGGTGTGTTGAGATCCCTTTTCACAGTTGCTTAACAGCTCTGAGCCTGTCTTAGTTTAGATGGGTTCAGGCCTTTTATTGAAATAAGCAGTTTGAGACAAGAACTGATTTGCACTATATGGCCAAAAGTATGTGAGCACTCCTTCAAATTCTCGAGTTTCACGAATTCAAGGACACGGCCATGACGTCACCACTGACAAACATGGACAGTAGAAAGGGTCATACTGAAGAGCTTGGTGACTTTAAAAGTGGCACAGTCATTGGATGACACCTTTGCCACAAGTCAGTACGTGAACTTTTTGCTTTGCCGGATCTACTTCTGTCAAACTTTAAGTTCTATTATTGTGAAATGGAAGTGCTGAGGAGGAACAGCAGCTCAGCTACAAATGGTAGACCATGCAGACTCGGAGAGCAGGGCCACGAGTACTGAAGCGCATAGCGGATAAGAATCACCAAACCTTTGTTGCCAAACTCATGACAGAGTTCCAAACTGCATCTGGAAATAACATCAGCACAGGAACTGTGCATCAGGAGCTTCAAGAGATGGGTTTCCATGTACCCAAGCCTAAGATTACCATGTGCAATTACCAAACGTTAGTAGGAAGGATGTAAAGCATGCCGCCATTGTACTCTGGAGCAGGGGAGATGTGTTCTCTGTAGTGGCACTTCACTATCTAGTAGTCTGAAGGATAAATCCGGTTTGGGCAAATGCCAGGAGAATTTTACCTTTTGGATTGCATAGTGCCTACTGTAAAGTTTGGTGAAAGAAGGATAATGGGCTGGGACCATCTTTCCGAGTTTGGGCTAGCCCCCTTGGTTCCACTGAAGAGTACTGTTAATGCTGTGTCCTCCAAAGCCATTTAAGACAGGACGGGCCGCTTCGCCCCACATGACTCAGCTGAGGACGGGATAATGTGGCGGACAGCTGGGACCCTTGTCCGGCCAGGCCACCTTCACACTTGGAGCACCGGGGGAGTGCCAGGGCATTGCCTCCCCCAGAACGTTAGATGGCAGTCCCCCTGGGTTGCAGTGGTGCCTCAGACTTCATGGGAGTTGGTGTTTGGTACAGCTCTGTTGGGATTCGCAGGGGGCTGCCAAGGGGTGCTACAATTAATGCTTAGCCCTGGAGAGCAGCTCTTCCGCCACACCTGGAAGTGCTGCTGGAATCACATCATTAGACACCTGGAGCACTTTCGGGTGCCATACATAAGGGGCCAGCTGACACTACTCCGAGAGCCAGAGTCAGGAGGAGGAGGATGAAGCTTGCTGAGGAGGAGAGGAGGAGAAAGAAGGACTAAGAGATAAAGAAAGAAAAGAGAGTGAGAAACAAAGAAGATAAAAAAGAGTAAAAAAAAGTGTGTGTTTGGGCTGTTGGGGACACTAGAATTAAAAATCAAATGTGCTTTGGTACTGGTGTCATTCGCGTCTGTCTGTGATCTGGGCTGGAATGTTCCCAATATATAGTTGCACACGTGCACGTAGGAAGCAGTCAATGCTTAACTAAAGGTGAAATGCTAGTTCAGGGGTTGACAAAGTGCACAAATGTCTTTTCTTCCCCCATCTACCTATCATCTGATGGGAAAACCTCCTGACGTCCAACCAGATTTCACTTTCACCTCCAGACCACACCCTCACCAGTTTCCATTGGACCCTCCTCTTCCTTCCTGCCACCTATAAAGCCAACCACTTGCCTTTTCCTTCCAGTCCCCGCTCTGGACTCTGTCCTCAGAGATTACTCGGTTGCAAATCCACTACTTTTGAAAGAGAGAATTTACAATATGCAGGGTGGACCTCCAGACCTTTTTCTGTTTATCTTGTGCTTCTTTTGCTATGTTATATATGCTCTCCATTCTACTTTCATCACTCTGTCTGACTAGACTAACCGATTCCTAAGCTAATGTAGACAAAGGAAGCTAACAAGTAAATCATCCTATAGATGGTGGAAAGTTACTACAAAAGTTATAAACTTAAAGAACACAATTTATTATTATGATTATTATTATCATTAGGCTGACACCTAAGACAACCCAAGACAACTTAATATCTGTGAGATAAAATTGGTGACATTTCTTTTGTTATTTTTCAGCTGCAGCAGAGGCACCTACTCATGGTCACATAGTGTTGGTAATGGGATTTAAACCAACAGCCTCAGGGTTTGAGGTTCAAAGCCTTAACCACTACACCACACTGCCTGCCTCATCCCACAGTATAAGCTGTGCCATGTTTCAGGTGAAGTTGAAGGAAATCTGTTGTCCTAGAACAGCAATAGGCTCTCATTGATAAAAATGTCAATCTATTCATGCAATTATATAATCAGCCAATTATATGGCAGCAGGGAAGTGTGTAAAATCAGGCAGATACAGGTCAGGAGCTTCAGTTAATGCTCACATCAAACTCCAGCATGGGGAAAAAATGTGACCTCAGTGAGTTTGCCCATGGATTGATTGTTGCTTCAAGATGGTCTGGTTTGAGTATTTCTGTAAGTGCTGATCTACTGGGATTTTCACACATAACAGTCTTTAGTGTTTACTCAGAATAGTGCTGGATGGAGGATGGTCTCTTACGTGGGGAAGGAGAGTGCAGATGAGTGCCTCTCCCAGCCAGGATGGGCTTTACTCGCTTTCCCAGTTTGGGAGAACAAATAATGGATGTACCGGGGGACGCTGACCACCAGGAACAGTTCATCCCACGCTATAATAGATGGCAGTGCCTCTTTGGCATGGTTCCAGTTTGGACACCTGCAAAGTTGCATGGGGAGGACAACGTTGTTGGTCCTTGGGTGCCACCAGAGGGTGTTGCTGGCAGATGCTCTACCAGCTTTGTGGTGCTTCTTCATGACCCAGAAGTGCTTCTGCCATGCAGTGCTGTGGCACTGGAAGTACTCCCAGGTGTAGCTTAAAGGCAGCCACTTCATGTTGATCTTTGAGCTGCAGTTGAGAGGAGGTGGAAAGATAAAGGGTAAGAATTGTGACTGTGACCATGTTCTGGAAAAAGAAATGTACAAACGTACTTTGTTGAATAAAAAATCCTTATTTGAACCTGGGACTGTTGCCTGTGTGGCTGTGTCTGAGGCCTGGGTATTACTTCTGTTGAAAAATTGGATGGGTGAAACATATTAAATATTAGAGTAAGATGAATGAAGATAAAATAAGTTTCAACGTAAACAACATCTGAACACTCACTGAGTACTCAGACATCACAGATACACATTCTTTAGAACCTGGGATTGAAATCAAGTATTTGTGTCATCCTTAAAGATATGGGGAAATGTCTTTCCTGAACAGCCAATTCAAACTAATACTTTTAGGTTTGTTGAATCCCTAGCACACACCATTTTCTGAAACACCTTCTTAATCTAATACTGTAGAATATTATATTTCAAACATTGGCAAATTGCTTACAATGCATATATTTTAAGGTATTAATTTATTGATACTGTCAAGTAATTAAAAGGGGTTTTTGCTTGCCAATTCCTCTCAAAAGCTTAATGGTGAACGTTATACAAAGGAATGTCATGAATACGCTATTAACAGACTTAGATGCAGTATTTCTATGAGCAGCAGAGCATTCTTAAATGTAAATATATAAATTTATAGAAACAAATATACTCATCCCTCCTCCAGTAAGCAGGGAATAGTCTTTAACCTTCCAGGTTTCTTCTTTATAATCACCAGGGGCCTCATGCACAGAAATGTTGCGTAAGAACTTTTCCACGTTCAAATCACGATGTATAAAAGCTACACCTGGAGTAAAGCCATGTACTTTTCAATGGTACCTCATACCTTGTTGTACGCAAGTTCTCTGCTCGGTTTTGCAGACTGGCGGCACCCAGCCTCAAAGCAGTGCTACTATTCCTGTGTGGTTACTCTTTATTTTCCTGACGCAGCTTTATAAATACACTGAAACTAACCACATATTGTTTATTAGTGTAAGGCATCTGATTGTAATTAACTTGTAACAATATAATGGTCCAGGGAACAGCCATAGTATTCCAAATACCATAACTGCTTTAGCGTTGTTACTCTCACTTCACCTTCTTCTTCTTTCAGCTCCTCCCTTTAAGGGTTGCCACAGCGGATCATCTTTTTCCATATTACTCTCACTGCACCACACGGAGTATTTATATCACTGTATCTGAGTGTGAATCACAGCAGCAGCTGATCGGAAAGAGAATTATCGGTATACAGCTTTAAGGACATGCTGTCTCAGCCACGGCAAAACGTTTCAAAGCCTTTCCTGTGCGGACCTCGTGGTTCATAAACAGTTTCATCCCAAGAACTATAAATGCACTCAATCAATTTCTCATTGTAGAACTGTTTGTATTTATAAGTACAATTACCTCACTGTAAACTTGCACTACAGTTATAATATTACACAACCTGCGCCACTTTATAAAGTGCGTATTTACATATGATGACGATATCATTTGTAAGATGAAATGAGGCAAAATATGTTGATTATATTATACAGATAAAACTTTAACTTCATTTAAATAATCTGCATTGTTAATAATTAAACATGTGAGGACACGGTGCCGCAGCGCTAGCAAGTTCATGTATTGTTCCTGCTTTGCGCTGTATATTTGCTGAGGCTGGCGTGACAAGATAGATGAATAGAATAATTAAACACGTACTATGAAGATATTTCAATGTTCCTTAAAAGTTTTGAAGAATAGTCGTTGTAAGCTTACAGATGGCTTAACGTCTATTACAGAGCTGATTGTGTGGCGATTGGGTATTTGGAGAAAGAAAAGTAAGGACAGGAATTGAATGTTAGTACGTTTGAAAGAGACAGTACTGCTACAATAAATTATTTCATCGAAGGTCACGCATGGCGCAGCAACATCTTGTGTGAGACATGAACAATCACTGCGCCATCGTGTTCATGTTTAATAACATGCTTTCATTCCAATCATCATGAAAATTATATCACATATAAATCTCAGTATTTTAATTATTCAGAAAGCTGTAATATCACGAATTTAATGGATGCTGTGTCCTGTCAGAGAAAGAGAAAGAACGGAAGCACGTAGTGATTCACACACATAGAGCACACAGAAGATCAAATACAAAACAAAGCATTTAACGTGCTGCTTTAGTTATGATGGGATTTGAGAAACTAGTAAATTAAATGATTTTAAGATAAAGTTTATGATGTTCTACTTTAATGACAAAATAAACTACGTGATTAAAGTGGAAATTTCGAGATTAAAGTTGACATTTCGTGCTTTTTTCCCACTGTGTGCCTATTTTTTTTTTTTTGTCTATATCCTAATAAGCTCAGACAGTAGGCTACAACTCGTCTTTTCATGATGACTTTGATATGTGACTTCTTTTTTATTTCTGGTACTGTGCGAACTTTGTGAACTTGAGCTTTCGGGAGTTGTTGCTTTTTTTCCTTTTGTTGATTATACCACGGTTTATTTGAACAAATAGTATGCTTTTCCTTTGACTCCACTTGCTATTTGTTGAAATTCTTATATTTTCCCCCGTGCTTTTCCCATTATCTTTTCACAGAAGGCTGAGCTTAAGGGCGATTTATATTGATTTGCATATTCATAGAGGTAATTCTGGGAGGAGTTGGGGCGGGACCGAAGGCACGTGCACGAGAGTTGCTTTTCATGCTGACCGGGATTTATAGAGCGGAAGAACGTGGAAGTTGGAGTACGCACAGATTCCTGCATCTAGAT
Organism: Polypterus senegalus; assembly: GCF_016835505.1. NCBI lineage: Eukaryota > Metazoa > Chordata > Cladistia > Polypteriformes > Polypteridae > Polypterus > Polypterus senegalus. The sequence goes on from NC_053154.1 coordinate 305,720,462, forward strand.
TTTCCTGTGCGTAAGCACATTTTGGCTTTTGTGCTTACGTCATGTTATAGTGCGAATTCTATGCACGGCGTTATACATGAGGCCCCAGGGCTTTGCTAGAATCTAGTAATCACAGTGAGAAAAAACAAAAAACATCTAGTGAGGAACAGGTCTGTGGATGGAAGCAGGTCTTTGATGAGAGAGGTCAGAGGAGAATGGTCAGACTAACAGAAACATAATGGTAACACAGTTTACCACTTTGTGTGACTGTGCCAAGAAGAGAAAGATGAAGCTGCAGTGGGCACAGGGCTCACCAAAACTGGACAGCTGAAGACTGGGAAAGATAGCCTGGTCTGATGAATTTGACTTCCGCTGAGGAACACAGATGGTAGGATCAAAGTTTAGCACCAATAGAATGCACCCAACCTGCCTTGTGTCAACGGCTCAGGCTGATAGTGGTGGTGTAATGGTGTGGAGAATGTTTTCTTGGCAAAATCAGGGCCCTTTAATACCAATTAATCATCACTCGAATGCCACGGTGTGTTTGAGTCTTGTTGCTGAACTTCATGGCCACAATTTACCCATCTTCTGCTGGCTACTTCTAACATGATAACGCACCATGTCACAATGTAAAAGTCGTCTCTAACTGGTGTCATAAACATGAGAGCGAGTTCAGTGCTTTTCAGTGGCTGCCCCTGTCACCAGATCTGAATCCAACGAAACAGCTTTGAGATGGAGGTGAAATGGGAGAGTCGCAGTATGAAAGTGCAGTGGACAAATCTGCAGGAATTGTGTGATGTGTTCATGTCAACAAGGACCAAAATCTCAAAGGAATGTTTCAAACAATTTGTTGAATCTGTGGCACAAAGAAGTAAGGCTGTTTTAAAAGCACAAGGAGACCCTACCCAGGATTAGTAGAGTGGTCCCAAGTATTTGCTAAAAGAGTGTATGCGTATGATTATATATTGTGATGGAAGGCAGGCATGGGCTGGGGTCTGAACCAAGATGATGCATAAATCATTACCTGGCCGGGATGAGCTGGGCTGAGAAGAAAAGGGGGCTTATTCCCTGCCTTTACCAGGAGGTGGCAGCCTCAGAGTGAATATACTGCCACCCTGGCAGGGATGGACTGAACTTACTTACCTGACCAGGAGGCCAGTGTGACAAAAGGACAGGGGGGAGATAACCTGTCAGGACTACAGCAACCCCGATATACTAGATGGCAGCATTCCTGGGTCAGGATTCCTACACAGACACCTGCAGGGTATGCTGAGACCTTTAGTGCCATGGGGCAGCCCTGTTGTGTTCTGTGGGGGTCATCAAGGGGAGCTGGCTACTCTGAGGGGCTTCCGGTTGACCCAGAAATACTATCAACGGGTTATGCTCTACCACCAGAAGTACTCCCAGCATCAAGAACAAATGCAAACAAATGTGAAATTACAACAACAGTTGTGGAAAAGTCTAAACAAATAGGAGAACAGTAAATATGAGCAGATTAACAATAGGAGTTGTCAATAAAATCAAAACCAATTGAAATTTTATTTGTCATATGCAACTAAACACATATTACATAGTGAAATGCTTAATAAGGAGATGGAGGAGTGACAGAAGAGTCAAGTAGAGAGCCTCTTTCCAGGTATATCCATTTATTTGTCTATTTTCCAACTGGCTAATCCAGTGCTGGGTCCTGCGGAACTCAACAAAGAAAATGCGAGTTTGTGGACTGCAGAGGTGCACTACCCACCTACTCAAATGTGAGGCTGAAATTAAAATGACAATAAAATAACGGCAGCATACTCTGGGTATACTAAGAATGACACTGTGCCAAAATAAATAGCCATGAATATTATCAATGGATTGCACCTTTTAGCTCTCATGGATGCCATGAGGACTTACCCACATTAAACCATTTAGAGCAACAAAATGTTGTAGCTGTATTATTGTCTTGATAATGTAATATAACGTCTTAAGATGTTTTGAAAGGTCTCTGTTCTCCCATTGACAGGTGGGGAGAAAAAATAAGTAAATAAATGTGCGCTCTTGAGATTTCAAAGCTCAACAAATCACTCTTAGCTGCTCTGCTGAAGGAGATCAGACCTCTCATTAAAATGGTGCCCCAGGCAAATGTGACAGCGGAAAGAGAAAGCCGAGAGAGATCTAAGACTGCCATCCTGGTGGAGTTTGTGAGGCCTGTGTGGGCTGGCCAATTCGATGATTAGACGCCAACTCCGTGTCAGTCCCTCATTAGCCCAAACAAAGCAAAATGCATCTCATCCGAGACCTACAGAGAAGTTTAGCAAGATTTTAAAATGTATGAACTGTTTTTTAATGTTTAGATATTACTCTTTTATCTGACTTGCAGTGAAGAGAATTTATTGATGAAGTAAGCAACATCAGAGGTTTCACTCCACTTACACTTAGCATAGACTCAGTTATGTAGACAGAAATAAATATAATTGTTAGGATAGGCTGCCAGGTTAGGCTCCAGCTCCCAATAAATAAATTGGAAGAATAGACAGATGGACAAATGGAACACAGGGAAGCAGTAATATCAAAGCGGGTATTGATCCTGCAATGTCACGGTTTTAAGTTCAGCGCCTTAGCTATTAAAGGCCTACATGTCATGCTTAGGGCCAGAATAGTCGATGGTAAAAGGTGTAGTCGTCAGGATGGAGGCTAAGCTTACGCTTTGAACTCCATTGGTGGTTTAGGTTCTCTAAATACATAAAACATCTACAAGCAAATAAATAAACTTTATTTTATATAGCTCCTTTCCATTGTGAAAATCATCTCTAGGCACATGTAAAACATTTGGGGGCCCTGTTAAACCCAACAGACAGACGTAGACACAGGGTAAAAGCAATAAGAAGATCTTTAATTGTTCTTCTTTTAAGCAGTGTCTCCAAAGCATCCCAACCACAATTAACAGGCAAGAGAACTTAAAATAATAATAATACTAAACACAATGTCTCCTCCACACCTCCCAGCAAGCTCTGTCCTACTCCTCCCTACTCCGGCTCACGTGCTGAGTTCCCATCAGTCCTTTATATAGTCCTTGACCAGGAAGTGCTTCTGTTCTTCCTCTCACGTGACTTGCCAGCATTTCTGGGTCAGATGGAGAATCCCAATTTTTTAATCAGCCTGGTAGTACTGTGATGCTTCTGTCCTCATGACTTCAAATCAAATCAAATCAAATAGCCTTTTATTGTCAATTAACTATATGTGAAGAACATACAGGAGAATTAAAATACTGTTTCTCTCTCAACTTCATAGTACAATAAAATATAAAAAGTATAAAGTATAACATATAAGATAAATAACATTAGAACTTGTAAAGCAGACCTGTGTACAATGTGCAATAGTCATTAGTGCAAAAGCCAATTACACAAAAAAAAAAATGAGAAGGTGCATTATAGAGTAGCTTATGAGATGTACAAAAAGAGAGACAGTTAGCAGCAGATGTAATATTGAGTCCTTATATAATACCAACTGAGGTAGGGTACTTGGTAGATACTGACTCTTGTTACGGCCCAGGGGCAGGGGGCAAGTGGGGAAGGTACAACCCCAATTCCAATGAAGTTGGGACGTTGTGTAAAATGTAAATGAAAACAGAATACAATTATTTGCAAATCCTTTTCAACCTATATTCGATTGAATACACAACGAAGACAAGATATCTAATGTTCAAACTGATAAACTTTATTGTTGTTTTGCAAATCTTCAGTCATTTTGAATTTGATGCCTGCAACACATTCCAAAAAAGCTGGTTCCCACTGCGCACAGTCATGGGCAGCACACACTGTCCTGGGACATGTGTATTCATGACCAAGATGGACCAGGACAGGTGAAAAACTGCTAGCAAAGGTTTTATGAAACACAAAGAATTAAAATGTCCAAAAAGTGCAACAGCGCATTTTATTAATTCAATAAATAAACTCATAACATTCTGCTTTTAAAATCAGTGTCTTTGGGAGTGATCCATGCATCCAAATAAATAAATAAAATGAACGAAAAACTTTTAAAATCCAAACAAATTCTCTCAAGGTATTCCATAGAGGAAGGACAGACATCCTGGCTGGGATGGAGGATAATACCTTGTCTGGCCAGGAGGCCATAATGGTTGGACTGGACAAACATGGGTGCCAGGAGCAGTTCATTCTTCCACACGGCAGGTGGCACTGTTTCTCGGGGCTAAACCCATTGAGGATGCCCATAGTCAGGAGGACTGCTCTGGTTTCCACGAGGAGCGGACTGAGTCTCAAAACCGGCCCGGGCATACTTCAAAAAGTGAGGTGACGAGGTCGACCCACTCTGCCCATTATTCATTGTAATTTTCTTAAGATTTGTGATGAGTATGCGGCTCGCTACTTGCTATGAGCCTATGATATGAACTCTAAACTGTTGCCAAACTTAATCTGTACACTGTTGTGTGGACACAACTTTAAATTTGACGACATGCTTAGAAATAAAATTTAATGAAAAATAAAAATATAGTAACATGGCTTACATGTTATTAGAGTTTACGTCAAATGTCAATGTCATGTCCAAGTGCCAGCCCCTTTGTAGGCTAGTAGCTTACGCAGTTCGCTGCTTTTAGCAGACATATCATCAATTCCTATCCTGTGCTTTATAACTTTATTTCATCATACTAATAATCGCAAATGAAAATCACTAATTATCATTCACGCCGACAAACACAGAACAATAAAATGCATAACGCATAATCTAAACTAATTATTAGTACCAAAGAATTTAAATATTAGATATGAGATCAAATCAATTGCAATATTATATGTGCTAACTGAAATGTAGCGGTATCGAAATCGGCAAAAGGCAGTTTTGATCAAATTTTTCGCTACAACGTTGTGTACTGACAACTAAAACAACTTGATGATGTAATACGGTATATTATACAGGACTATATAAATCACAGTAATGGACAGATAGTGTTTAGTAGTTTAGAAAATTCATTTATTGTCAAACAGTAACCAGTGCATAAAATTTATTTCATGAAACGACCAGCCCATTACCAGACCAGAGCCTGCGGCCCACTGGGCATTGTCCAAATGCCCTAATGGTCAGTCCGCCCCTGATTTCCACATTTTAGTTTAAAATGTCAGGAGGTAACGGGCAACATGCATGTGGAAGGAAGAAGAGAATCTATTTGTTTTTTAATTTTAGCTGGTGTTTGGGTGGAAAAGTGTTGGTGAAAATTAAAAAAAAATTATTATTTGAACCAGGAATTGTGTTGGATGATATTGTGTCTGAGGTGGGGGGCTCAGTGCCAGCATCCTGTTTGCTACCTGTTTAATTAAACAATGTAAGTGTTCTATAAAATACTTATAAAAATTATTTGTATCATTAATTTTATTTAAGTGTCCAGTGTACTAAAAAATTATTTATTGTGTGTGTCTCACAGACCAATAACAGTAGTACAGACACTGAATACAACAGCAGTGTTAGATGACAGACAGACAGAACACACTTCAGCTACGGTCATTTAGTTTTATTTTGATTGTGTTGTGTAAATAATACAAAAATGTGTATGCTTTTGACATCATTAAGGAGGCTTAACACTCATGTCATGTGATGCCTGTTTTCAGCCTACGCACATGTATATGTCAAAGGCTTGCTGTTGCCCAAGCAATGTCTATAGGAAGTTCATAAAGTCCATCCAATGTTTGGAATGAATAAAGTGAGCTGAAAAAGAGCAACAAGCTTAAAATGCATTAACACAAAACACTTTATTCTTTTATAACTCTTTGACATTCCTGAGACCTTGAAAGGAGTGAACTGTAAGAGAATCATTGTCTTTGAACAGACAGGATTAATAACACCCTGGATTAGATACTACTGGTGCTGGAATTGGCAACTGATAAGGTCTACTGTAGGCCTCTCACCTCTTCTGATTAATACTCTCATTAGCCACATACATCACAAGAAAAATTACTCTACATAACTGTATGTATAAGGGTTGGGTGGTCAGGAAGTGTGTTTGAAGGCAGTACATTGAGGACATTCAAATCCCTACTTGCGTTAACTGAAGGAAGAGTTAGCTGTTTTGGGTTGAGTGGCCCGTGTCCATTTAAATTTCTTGCCAGCCAGCCAGCCATCTAGCCAGATAGATAGATAAATAGGTAAGACTCTATATAATAGATAAAACAATAACCACAAAGCAGTTGCACAGTGCCCTGGGGCCCCATGTATGAACGGTGCGTACGCACAGAAATATTGCGTAAGAACGTATCCACGTTCAAATCGCGATGTATAAAACATAAATTTGGCATAAAGCCACGCACGTTTCCACGGTACCTCATACCCTGTCGTACGCAAGTTCTGTGCTCGGTTTTGCAGACTGGTGGCACCCGGCGTCAGAGCAGTGCTACTGTTCCTGTGTGGTTATTCTTTCTTTTTTAGATCAACATACCTGACGCGGATTTATAAATACACTGAAATTAACCGCATATTGTTTATTAGTTCAATGCATCTGATTGTATTTAACCAGTAACAATATAATGGTCCATGGAAAGGTCAAACTATTCTAAATACGATAGCTGCTTTAGCATTGTTACTCTCACTGCACCTTCTTCTTCTTTCAGCTGCTCCCATTAGGGGTTGCCACAGTGGATCATCTTTTTCTATATTACTCTCAATGCACCATTATATCACTGTATCTGAGTGGGGAATCAAAGATCTACAGAAGCTGAGAAAGAGAATTATCGGTATACAGCATCAAGCATACGTTGCCTCAGCCATGCTGTCTATTGAACTGCTTTCACACAGCAAACGTTTCAAAGCCTTTCCTGTACAGACCTCGCAGTTCAGAAACAGTTTCATCCCAAGAACTATAAGCGCACTCAATCAAGTGCTCCTTGTAGAACTGTCTGTACTTATAAGTAGAATTACCTCACTGTAAACTTGCACTACAGTTACAATATTGCACAACCTGAGGCACTTCATAAAGCGCGTATTTACATATGATGACAATATCATTTTTAAGATGAAATGCAGCAAAATATGTTTATTATATTATACAGATAAAACTTTAACTTCAGTAATCTATATTGTCAATAATTAAACATGCCAGGACATGGTGCTGCAGCTCTAGCTATTAGCTTGCGCTCCGTTCATGGATTGTTCCTGCCTCGCTCTGTATTCTTACTGGGATTGACGTGACACTGGAAGGATAGATGGATAGAATAATTAAACACATACTACAAAGATATTTCGATGTTCCTTAAAAGTTTGGAAGAATCGGCATTCTAAGCTTACAGATGGGTTATCGTCTATTACAGAGCTGATTGTGTGGCGATTGGGTATTTGGAGAAAAGGAAAGTAAGGACAGGAATTGGAGGTTAGTACATTTGAAAGAGACAGAACGTCTGTAATAAAGTATTTCATCGAAGGTCGCGCATGGCGCAGCAAGCATCTGAGACATGAACAATCACTGCGCCACCGTGTTCCCATGTTTAATAACATGATTTAACTCCTATCATCATGAAAATGATATCACATATACATCTCAGTATTTTAATTATTCAGACAGCTGTAATATCACAAATGTAATGGATTCTGTGTCCTGTCAGAGGAAGAGAAAGCCCGTTTAAGATGCACATAGTGATTCACACACATAGAGCACATAGAAGAACAAATACAAAACAAAGAATTTACCGTGCTATTTTTGTTACAATGGGATTTGAGAAACTAATAAATTAAACAATTTTAAGATGAAGTTTATGATGTTCTACTTTAATGACAAAATAAACTACGTGATAAAAGTGGAAATTTCGAAATTAAAGTTGACATTTCAAGCGTTTTTCCCCACCGTGTGCCTATTTTTTTTTCTCTGTACCCTAATAAGCTTTCACATGACACTCAGACGGTGGGCTACGACATGCCTTTTCACGGTGACTTTGATATCTGACAATTTCTTTTTTATTTCGGGCACTGTGCGACTTTGTGAACTTCAGCTTTCGAGTTTCTCCGACACTCTATGTCACTCGATCAACTTCCTTTTGTTGTTTATACCACTGTTTAAACCAACAAATAGTATGTTTTTCCTTTGCCTCCACTTGGTATTCGCTGAAATTCTTATATTTCCCCCATGCTTTTCCCATTGTCTTTTCGCAGAAGGCTAGGCTTAAGGGCTATTTATATTGATTTGCATATTCAAAGAGGCGTAATTGTGGGATGAGTTGGGGCGGGACAGCAGGTGTGTGCACAAGCGTTACTTTTCACGCTGACTGGGATTTATGTAGCGGAAGAACGTGGAAGTTGGCGAATGCACAGATTCCTGCATCTGGAATTTTTTGTGCGTAAGCACATTTCGACTTTTGTGCTTACGTCATGTTATAGTGTGAATTCTACGCACACCGTTATGCATGAGGCCCCTGGTGTTTTACCCTATTGATGTATTGTACAATACGAACTTTTACCAATGTGTTTCATAAGTTCTAAAACGTGGCAGTATCTTCTCAGTGACTGGGAATGCTTTTGACTATGACTGGAAAATGAGGCATTAATGGACCAGTCCTTTAGACACATGTGATTTTGCTACTGTGCTCCACAACAAAATCTAACAGCTGTAGACTTTGCAAAGTGTAAAATGTTTGAACTGATATTTAGACTTTGAGTATTTCACAACAGAGATAGAAGGAGAGATTTGTGAAGTTTAATGTGGCAAACAGATTATCCACCACTATCCCATGCCTGAATGACATACGGGTGTTTGAAGGACACTCTGGACAAGAGGAGCAGTTAAAATTTCAAGCAAAGGTCTGTACCTTAAGATCTGTCCTATATATTTTACCAAAATCAAATGAAGGAAACAAAAGTCGCAGTGAAACGTTCAAAACAAAGGGTCTGGAATAAAGAAACCAAGCCAAGCAAACGCACACTAATATTAAGAACAGCTAGACCAGAGAGTAGGGTGACATGACTACTGACTTCTTCTCTCTTTGTATCCGTAGAATAGAAGGCAAACTAATGGAGTGCCTGTGATGTCACTTCCTTCTCAGACTTCGAAATACTGCCTCTTCCAACTCACCACATATTTATGGAGATAAAGTACCAGAAGTCAGCGTTCATTATCAAGCTTGCAACTGAAGGAGGCAGAGCTGCAGCTTCAGAAGTGCCCACTTCATAGGAGAACTTAAACTCAGCCTAAGAGGTGATGTTGGTGTGTATTAATGATGGATTAAGGATTTTGATGGGTGGGATTGATAGAAAAAGGAGGCAGAGTGAAGAGAAGGAGGAGTATTTTATGGCTATTTAGTTGTGACTGTTAATGAAAGGAAATAGAACTTACAATGGATGTGCCTCAAACTCACTCCTTTCATAGAGCAACATAAGATACCCCGACTATATTTGTTACTTTGTTATTTTGTGACACTTTTTTGTTTCCTACATTATCACAGAGGTCGCCAACCATTCATTATGTCCTTTTACTGTATTCCAGTTCATAAACTTGGATAATCAGGATGTTTACATGTTGATCTTTTGTGTCAAACAACCCTTACTTCCGGTCATTCATCCTAGCAATGTTGTAGCATCAGAAGTCAAGATGGCTGAACCCACAAGCAATAAACACAACATGGTAAAAAGATCTTAAAATATTTCAGCAAACTTATCCAGAACTTAATTTTGAAAAACATGTCAGTATTGATTTCTTTATGTAAGAAAGCCAACAAAGGTATAATTTAGACCAAAAAAATGAAAAACGGAAAAAAATAATAATTCACACGTTATTGCACCGCATAACTAGCTAGCAATATTTCTATCTGTAGAGTATGGCTGTAGTGTATTTATTCATTTACATAGAACATTTAATTATTATTTAATATCTAAGTTGATTGATGACAACATAAATAAATATTAAATGTTATAACTCTTTAATGAATTAATCTTTGTCTGAACATATTTCTGGTAAGAATAAGGTGATCAGAGACATTGTTATTAAAGTGTACTGCTTGGACCATCACTTGCACAGTGAGAAGTCTCACTTTTATCAGGACAACTCATATCCGTTTCATAAAGCTCTCTTTCTATCCATTAGTGGTTCCAGTCCTAACCATACTAATATGACTTAATTCATTTTTAAACTCACAAAATGATGTTCAATGTATTCTGATAGATATATTTCATAGGACAAGCAAAATAGCAATCGGGAGAAATCCCAGAAGCAAAAGTGAGGTCACAGACAGACTGGAGGTCGAAAAGGATGAGAATCACCAAAACTATAAGTAATAGCAAGAACTGGGGGCAGAGAAACTGAACAGGGTTAAATTTCATCAAAGCTAATAAGAACTGACATAAACCAAAAACCAGAGGTACAAAAGAAAAGACAAAAGAAACATTGTCCAAAAAGCCCTAACAGCTAAGATCAACTTAGAAGAAACTTCTAGCTTACTCAAACAGAGAGAATGACAGACTTATGGAGCAAGTACAGAGATCCGAAAGTTGTATTTTAGGATCTGGGTACCACCATAGCTATAGGTGAGCTGACATAGTACATGAATTGACATCCATGGTCACAGCAACCAAAAAAATAAATGTCTGCTAACATACAAGATCAACACAAAAAAACAGTGGCCAAACAACAACAAGAAACTAATTGGAATGGCTCAAATAATATGTACCGTAAATAAAAAAAATAAATAAATTCAAGGAAAGCAGAACTGAAGACAAATGAAACTGTAAAGATAAATGCCTGATTAGGTTCAATCCATTGCACTTACTCTCTTTCCACACTTCTTCAACTGCTGCCATGAGCTCATCCTTCAGCAGGTTACTGTCCTTTGCAATTTTTTCTCCCTTTTCGACCAAATGCAGTGTGGCATCTTCGACTGACCTTAAGAGAACTTGAGCTCGTTTTGAGCATCCCTTTTTCTTGTTTGATGGATTTCTAGGGCAATTGATAAGAGTAGTCACCTATAAAGGAAGGTAAAAAGAAAAATAAAGGTTCTTACTGATTTTACACCATTGATAAGTTATCAACACCAAAATATAAAATTAATTAGGCACCCAGGGCACCTATGAAGACACTGTCTTGTGATGTTGGAGTAAATATAGTGTGAACATAGACACCTACCCTTTCACTGAAATGTTCATGGGAAGTGTCCACCATTAACCTCTAATCCTGATCTTACCTAAGCATCCAAAGCATTTGCTGCAATGAAGTATCTATGAGTTAGAGCAGTAATGATAAAGGAGTAAAACCCTAAGAGAAAATTCAATCTATGTCCACCCAACTGATATGATGATGGTGTGACGTGGCTGTGTCTCAGTACTTTAGCAAAACCAAGTTTACTCATCTTGAAACAGGAGCAGCATAGTTATTTATGGTAGTGGGATCTACCACTCTCCTATACACAGACACAGCAGTCAGACAGGGCCGTGGCCAGGTTAGTGGCCAAGTAATCCTGTTCCCTGCATTTGTAACGTTCCTTGCATCACCCATCAATGGCAAGCACTCATAGCGCGACTGCACTCGACTCGGATCTGCTTTAGCTGTAAGCCGTTGCCGCTTTGAGAGCCTGCAGTTGCCCCAGCAACTGATAAACTGTCTTCCACAGATGTAGAGATTGTGCTTTGGGATGCTCTTCGGCATGTTGTCCTGTTGGGAGAAGTCCTAAATGAGTTTAGAAACCTTATATGGTTATAAACTTAAGAACGTGAGAAATCTGACAAACAAAATGAGGCCATTCTGCCCATCAGGCTTGTTTGTTCACTTAATAGCTAAGCTCTCCCAAGATGTCATCCAGATACTTCTTAAAGGTTGTTAAGGTTTCTTCTTCATCAACATTGGTATTGGTAGTTTGGTCTGGTCTGCTGGAAACATCACTGGCACCATTCACCATTCAGGATCTGCACTATTCCAGAGTATTGACGTGGACAGGTAAAATCATCGCCGATCCCTCACATACAGGTCACAACTTATTTGAACTTCTCCCACCTGCAATATGTTATAAATTAATCAACACCAAAACAACCAGATATAAAAACAGTTTCTTTCCACAGGCCATCAAGCTCATAAATTTTAATTCAGCTGATCAGCCTGGGTACTCCCACTCCCCACAATATCTTGCAATGTTCTTATTTATAGCTAATGCTTAATTCAGTATTTATTTCAGTATTGCACTGCCTAGTACATTGTGTGTAGTCTGCCATGTAACTATACCTGGAGAACCACCAAAAAAAAAGCAGTCAGAATTCTTGGAAACGAGCATACTTGGCCAATAAATGTGACTCTGGTTCTGATTTGTTTAACATATTTCACCACTGAATAATTAGTTTGAGCAGCTTTTGCACCCAGATTCACTTTATGCAAGTGCTGACACTGGCAATGGCCTTAGAAGAGATGAGTCTGACCTTCATGTTTTAGACTAATCTGCTGAGTTCAGAAATCTGATGATCTGAGGATTGCAAAAGGCACTTAATAAAATAAAAATGTTTCAATTAGGAAAAGAGAAGGATAGCTGCAGTTATCAAGGGATAGTGTTTGACGTGTCTTTGATGAATTGTTGAGCTTCACAGCTCAGTCTCACTTTAATGTTCACTTAGGATGACTCGATTTTTTGAATACACACGGTAGTGTCCCATTTTATTATTCCTGATATCACAGAATCCTTATAACATTATTATATGTTCTATATATATATATAATACTTTGTATGCTTTTTGACTTTACTTTATTAAATGTCCTTAGTCTGTTTAATCCCCAGGGCCATATAAAAATCTGAAAAGCATTATGGTCCTTCCTGTGGTTAGCAAAGTTGGGGTCTTGGATTCAGTTCCTAGCCCAGAACGATCACCAACTATGTGTCCTTGTAGGTTGTCTCTGGGTACTCCAGCTTTCTCCCATAATACGTCTCTTCTTAGGTTAGATTGTGATGGAGGAGTGACTGTGAGTAGGGTTTCTCTGAACCTATATTAATATATATTTTTATGTTTAATTGCTGTTTTTGTTAATTATGTATTATTAATTTGTCATATTTTATGTTGTTATGAATCATGTATTATGTCTTGTGTCTATCCCATTCACAAACTGAAAATGGATCTTTCAGTCCCTGCTTGTTAAGAGCCTATTCCAAAACATACTGACTTAATTAACACACCGTATGCTAAGAAGGTTCTGTCTCATATTAACTTACAGGGGGTAAAAGGTTATACCATAATCTATAGCTATGAAAGAAAATATATTCTATTCAAATTAAGCAAATACTAATATGAGTTTAATTTAAAGCATTAACTTTCTAAAATTGGCTCATACATCTTTAAATATCCTAATGTTTCATGTCTTTTGTGAGTGGAACCATGAGAGGCAGGGCCACAATGAGGGCCACAAGTCTTTATAATAAGCCTTTATAAGGGGAGACCAAGGAGCACTCAGCAGAGAACCATTTTGCTTTTGTTATTTGAAGTTGCTTTGCCAATACTGCCTTCTTTTCACTATTATTTCTGGATTTTTCTTTACTTTTTTTTGCTCTAGAATATGATTTTGTTTTAGAATTAATGTATTGAGATTTGTTTGCTTCAGGTTTGCCTTCAGGCAAAATGTTTTTGTCACTTTTTGCTCTTTTGAGCTTGGCATTTTCCCTTGTTTATGTTTTTTATAAGATGGAAATTTTTGACAGTTCTTCTTTCCTGTTGGAGCTTTTGTTACATTTTTGGAATTATTAAAAGCTTTTTCCCTGTAAGGGCTGCTAAACCAAGAAGCTGGCCTCTAGAGTTGAGATGAAGCCTAGGAGGTCTAAAGGCCTACTGGCCAGTAAAGCCTATTTTGTGGGTCGTCAGCCCTTTATTGTTATGGATTCAGCTCCCGTTTACAACAGCATCTCTTCTAGTGCTATAAGAATAGGCTCTGGCTTCCACAGCACAGTAATAGAAAATGCAGATTCAGAAAATGGAGCAGTGGAATGATATTTTGTGAATGTGTTTATGACAACTGCTTATCAAATGTAGACAGATCAACCATGAAAAAGTGAAAGGGATTTTCTCTTATTGCAAGCTAGATTTTGGTGGCACAAACCAGTCCATCACAGGGTTCATTGATATGTACAGCCTTATACATTTACAGTTGACCAGTACAGAGTAAAGACTTATGGGACATTCATCAGCAGGGTCCAAACGTCAATGACCACCTGGATGACCAAAGAAATAAGATGATGTGGAGATTATTAACAGATGAAGGACTCACAACTGTAGAGAAAGGGTATAGAACAATTTAGGGAGAGAATCTATGCCTTCAGGACTTTACTACATGATAATAGACCACATTCAACCCATGGGGCCACTGCTGCACTTATCCACTCTTGCATACACAGTGCTGATACTCTCTTTTAACAGGCATCTTCTTTCTCTCCACACTGGCTGACTGTCACTTAGCTGAGCCCTTGTTGTCAACCACCTCTGAAACCCAATGGTCTGAGGACTAAGAAGTTCTTTAAGATTTAGCCAATTAGTCCTCCAGTTACATGCTGGAAGTAATGTAAGTGGTTATGAGCAATAGAAGAAAGCCCTGGGGATGTCCTAAGGAGCTCTACTTAATAGACCCTGTTACTCCTACAGACTTACAGACAATCAATGGTGAACATTAGAACAATCTAGTTGAGAACAGGCCCTTCAGCTCAACAATGCTCACCAGTCATGTCCACTTACTTCTTTTAACATAACATCAAATCTATTTTTGAAAGTCCCCAAAGTCCTACTGTCTACCATACTACTTGTTATCTTATTCCATGTGTCTATGGTTCTCTGTGTAAAGAAAAATTTCCCAATATTTCTACAAAATGTACCCTGAACAAGTTTCCTACTGTGTTCCTGCGTTCTTGATGAACTCATTTTAAAATAACAGTCACGATCCACGGGACTGATTGTGTGCTATGGACCTTCACTGCCAACTACTAACCTGGGAGATGTCCAGTACGTTTAGAGGAGTTCCCCACTATCCTGAACTCTTTAATCTAGGGCTTTGCAAAGCCCCATTTATGTCACTAGATCAGCCTTCATAAAAGTCAATCATAATTCACCCATTCATTCATTTTCTTATTCCAAATTGTAAATTAATTTTATTTTAAATAGTGCCGTTAGCTGCTTCCAACAGTTACAAGGCTCATGTGAAGTAAATCTGTATGAATGCTTGCAGGCAGACGCCTGAATAGTTACCTTCTTCTCCTTTGGCTTCAAAAGTCGCTGCTCTTGGCACATACTTTATATCCTGGTCCTGAGCAGGAGCGACACACGGAGAGCCGCACAAAACAAATTCATTATACACAACCATAAGGCACTTTAAGGGCAAACAGGCTGGCAATAATCATCAGCCAACTTAATATGCACGTCTTTGGGATGTGGAAAGACCATTAAAACTAGATATTTAACATGTTTTATTTTACAGAAGCATAACAAAATTGTAAATGGTGTGTCAATTTTATAAGAAGAATGATGTGGTGAAGTGGAAAGCTGTAGTTTTGTTCCATGATGATTAACACTGCGTTGTATTTCTTCATTGCCCACATGCTGATTTACAGCCTATTTTTCTACTTAATCGCAATTTAAAAGCAAGATTGGCCAAAATTGTCCTGAATGTGGACAAGCTTGGCCCCAGTGTGTTGCTACAACAAATGAAATGTTATTCCCCTTTGGGTCAGTTATATCAAGACAATCGAAAAAGAAACAAAGGCAGCTCACAGCTGAAGGGCACATCAATTTAACCGGAATGTACAAAAATCAATCAGCCTTACGCCCGTCCTTGAGATGCCAAAAGTTTGCATTGTTTCAGTCTTTGAAAAAGAACAAGCAGCCCTGAGTTTGCCCTCAGTGGCAACAAAAAGTGTGATCTTCTTTGCTTATCATATAATTTAAATAGGTAGGCATCAAATAATTTACATCACGGCCTCTGATTAATGATTGTTTTTTTAAAATACTGGAGCGCCTGTTTTAATTTTGTGAAAGTCTCCTGAGCAAAATGTTTACATTCAGGCTAAATGAATGACAGGAAAAAAGTGGGAATAAAAAGTAAATTATTAAAGTAAAGTAAAAGTAGTATTTCAAACTTCTTGATGATGATACTGCAGAGCATGTATCAGGAATTCACCTGCTTGTTACACGGAAGGCACCAGTAGGAGCATCTTAAAATACCACTTTTTAGGGAAAATATACTTTACTTACATTCATACATGATATACAGTAATCACTCCTCGATCGCGGGGGTTGCGTTCCAGAGCCCCCCACGATAGGTGAAAATCCGCGAAGTAGAAACCATATGTTTGTATGGTTATTTTTATATATTTTAAGCCCTTATAAACTCTCCCACACTGTTAACATTATTAGAGCCCTCTAGACATGAAATAACACCCTTTAGTCAAACGTTTAAACTGTGCTCCATGACAAGACAGAGATGACAGTTCTTTCTCACAATTAAAAGAATACAAATATATCTTCCTCTTCAAGGTGCGCCGTCAGGAGCAGAGAATGTCAGAGAGAGCGCACGAGAGAAAAGCAAACAATCAAAAAATCAATAGGGCTGTTGGGTTTTTAAGTATGTGCACCACAATAAAGCAGCCGCAAAGAAAGGAGCAATGTGAAGGTAGTCTTTCCGCATTTTTTAGAGTAGCCTCCGTATCTTCTAGGCAAACAGCCCCTCTGCTCACATCCCATCCGTCAGGCGCAGAGCATGTCAGAGCGAGTGAGAGAGAACGAGAAAAGCAAACAATCAAGCACCACTCGGGAAGCACATCGTATATCATTGAGGAGTTTTAGTTATTACGTAATATATGCTCTGATTGGGTAGCTTCTAAGCCATCCGCCAATAGCGTTCCTTGTATGAAATCAACTGGCAAACAAACTGAGGAAGCGTGTACTTTAAATTAAACGAGCCATTGTCTGCAGAAATCCGCAAACCAGCGAAAAATCCGTGATATATATTTAGATATGCTTACATTTAAAATCCGCGATGGAATGAAGCCACGAAAGTCGAAGCGCAATATAGCGAGGGATCACTGTATATCTAAATATGCATTAGTAAGTGCATCACCTTGTTTCTACCTACAAATGGCCCATTGCTAACACCACGATACATCTATATTAGTATGTTATAGTACTTTGCGCTATGGTGAACATAACATGTTCCATATGTTAAATATCTGGCCCTGTGTCTCTGTCCAGAATATTTGAATATGATAAAGTAAAAGGTTCATGTCAAAAGTTGGGTTGTGGAGTAGGAAGGAAAGGTAAATCGTTCCTCTTCTTGCTGCAGGTTGTCGAGGATGGAGTAGTCCCTGAGCAGACAGAAAATGTACTGGTAGGAGTTCTGAATCAACATTCTCTCTGTTCTCAATACATGACAATTACTGGCAGGTGTAGGAGGCACACAGGAAGGACAAGCACCTTGCGAGGAGTCTAGAAGACCCCTTACCCAGATATGAGGCCTCGTGGCAACGTAAAGAGAGTGAAGGAGGTCACGCCTGGACTAGGCAGCCCTAACAGGTGGACGGACATCCCAACCATAATGAATGGATCCTTACCCAGGTGGGAATCCTCGAACAAGTGGACAGGTGTCCCAATCAGACATGGACATTATACCTGCCCCAGCCATGACAGAAGAAGACAGGGAAGGACTGTCCCTGGTAGATGTTTATTCCCCCCGGGCGCGAGATGGCAGCAGTCTTCTGTATTGGCTCCAATTCAGGAACCAGTAGGGAATGTCAGAAATTGTATTCTGGCAGCAAAGTCCTGCGCTGGGGTCTATGGGTGCCACGGGGAGGGGAGCAGAATGGAGATTCTCCAACGGGAAATTCCACAAGGTTCCGGCACCCGTGATGACATCACTTCCAGTTCCGACACCTGTAATGATGCCACTTCCTGTCCTGATTACATCATTTCTGCTCCAGACCTTTAAAGCTGCCATCTTTGCCACATGTCTTCAGTTCTGTTTGTGACTCTGACACAACTCATTAAAATGTAACCCTTTTGCAATACACGGGTGGCTGCCCCAAACCCTTTTTATGTCTCCTGTCCATTCTTCATTAGGACTACATCTCTAATACAGGATCACAAATCAAAAATGGCATCAAATTCATAATTGCTGATGTCGAAATAGTCCAAAACAATAACTGCATGCTTATATTTGAAGTTTGTCATTTTAACTTTCTGTTAGTGGCTCTTAGAGGGATAGGACCACTGCTAAATAATTAAATATTAAAGATATTATCAAACTCAAAAACGTAAAAGAGCATAAAATGACAGTCCACGTGCCTGTATTATTGATCCCCATTTTTAAATTTTTTTGGGTAAAGGAGTAGCTTTAACCTCTTGTATCTTATTATGGGATGAACACCTGGAATTGGTTTATGTGGCACACTCAACTGCAAGTCCTTCTCATCATATTTGCTGAAGACACCTATCAGTTTACTCTTTATCATAAAGGTTTAGTTTCTTACATAAAATCTGGTCCAAAATTGGCCTAAAAATGAAATATTTTCAGGTCTAGAGGGCCAAAAAGCACAACATCTTGCATAGTTAGACATCAAGTTGCGTTGAACAATGTATCAAATGTAGGGATTTTCTCATACAATTGGAGTTGGGAGGTGCCGGACAAAAGTCATCTCAAAATGTTCATAAATAATTCTTACATACATAATCCATTCATCCATCCGTCCATTATCCAACCCGCTATATCCTAACTACAGGGTCACGGGGCTCTACTGGAGCCAATCCCAGACAACACAGGGCGCAAGGCAGGAAACAAACCCCAGACAGGGCGCCAGCCCACTGCAGACAAACATAATAATTATAGAAAACAAAATAAAATATTATCTTACATAAAGGAAAACCACAATAGAAATAATTAAAGACGGGAACTTAATAAACAACAATAAAAATATTAAATATTCAAGGAATAAACTGAAGCCTACACTTTGCAGGAAGGATTTTGTAAGGTAACCAGGAGAAAAGACATGATCAAAAGACAGAAACGTGTGGAATACCGGGAGATCAAGAGCACAGCAACCAAAACCAAGTCACGAAACAAGAACCAGATTGTTGAACAAAGGCAATAGCAATATTGATTGAGTTGGTGAACGTGGATAAAGGTATGATCTCGCAGTGAACTTTTAATCCGTTGTGTTGTGATTACTAGTTCACAACCTCAAAGGACACACACCAAATAATAGGAGCTCAAAAATGGTAGTGGAAATGTTTTAAAATATTTTGGAAAACAAAACAAACTGCAAATTTATACGAAAAGGGCCAGGAAAAGCTGGAAAAACTTAACTAAGACAAAATGTGCAATAAGGCCAGAGTAATAACCGTGGATGAATCATAACAACGAGTTTGGGTAACAGTTTTAGAACGCACATCTCTGATCTCCCGAGTCTGACCATAGCTAGTCTTGTTTTTGTAATTCCCCTTCTTTCTCCCTTTCCCTCATGGCCTGCTATTTGTTAAAAAAGGCTGAACATTAGCCAAATTGCTAAGTGTTATTTTAACAGAAAACACGTCTTTCAAGTCATTATTTTTCCAAGACAATCTTACAGACAGACATTATCATAAGTAATCAAATGTCTCTAAGACATTCTGAAATTGTGAATCACTTACTTTGCATCAAACCATCTACATCTCACCCACAGAAGTCCTGGCTCCTCTTTGGTGTCCACAGGTTTCTACATACAGATATACCAGTGATAAATGTGCCCATACTGCATTAAAACTTATGATTTTTAATTTTCTATTTCACTTCCTTGTTATTATGTTGATACATTTCCACTCAAAACAAGGTAGGTAGTGCAGCAACCAGCGTGATGATGTTGTTCATTGTGCTCTTATGAGGTTATATCTGTATGGAGAATTTTATTTTATTAATTTGGCAGGATGGACATCTCTGCACACTCAGATTTGGGTCACTCACACAATTCATTTTAAAAGAAAAAGAAATGGATCTGATCCAAAAACTGGAATTCAGTCACCTTTAGCGCTAGGGTGAACACAGCCTTAGTGAAGCTGTTAACAGCAACATTCTCCGAGATGGTTCTGTGATGGTGACGGAGAGGGTGCCAGAAGATTCCAAAATATGTCTTCATTTGGAAATTTTTACTAAGACGATAAACACTAATAGTCACTCAGACTCGGTCTGTTGGAAAACACACATGCTAGGGAGGGCATTAGAAAAACACATAAGATCTGGTAGATGGGAAATAGGGAACAATCAGCAAGGTAACTCAGAAACACTGTGTCCTCCACAGTCTAGAGACCAGTGCTGAGCAACTGTACCTCTGTAGTTCCAAAATGGAGCGGCGGCTGCTTCACCACCTGAGGCCACAGGTCTGCCACGCCCTTGACCCTCTGCAGTTCGCATACCAGGAGAAGGTGGGAGCAGAGGATGCCATCATCTATATGCTACACCGATCCCTCTCCCACTTGGACAAAGGCACTGGTGCTGTAAGAATTATGTTTCTGAATTTCTCTTGCACCTTCAACACCATCCAACCTCTGCTCCTTAGGGACAAGCTGACAGAGATGGGAGTAGATTTATACCTGGTGACATGGATCGGGGACTATCTTACAGACAGACCTCAGTATGTGCGTCTCGGGAACTGCAGATCTGACATTGTGGTCAGCAACACAGGAGTGCCGCAGGGGACTGTACTTTCTCCGGTCCTGTTCAGCCTATATACATCAGACTTCCAATACAATTCGGAGTCCTGCCACATGCAAAAGTCCGCTGACGACACTGCTATCGTTGGGCTGTATCAGGAGTTGGCAGGATGAGGAGTATAGGAACCTAATCAAGGACTCTGTTAAATGGTGTGACTCAAACAACTTACACCTGAACACTAGCAAAACCAAGGAACTGGTGGTGGATTTTAGGAGGCCCACACCCATCATGGACCACCGTGATCATCAGAGGTGACTGTGTGCAGAGGGTGCAGACCTATAAATAACTGGGAGTGCAGCTGGATGATAAATTGGACTGGACTGCCAATACTGATGCTCTGTGCAAGAGAGGACAGAGCTGACTATACTTCCTAAGAAGGCTGGCGTCCTTCAACATCTGCAATAAGATGCTGTAGATGTTCTATCAGGTGGTTGTGGCAAGTGCCCTCTTCTACGTGGTGGTTTGCTGGGGAGACAGCATAAAGAAGAAGGACGTCTCACACCTGGACGAAATGGTGAGGAAGGCAGGCTCTATTGTAGGCATGAAGCTGGACAGTTTGACATCGGTGGCAGAGCGATGGGCGCTGAGCAGGCTCCTGTCAATCATGGAGAATCCACAGCATCCACTGAACAGAATCATCTCCAGACAGAGGAGCAGCTTCAACAATAGACTGTTGTCACTATCCTGCTCCACTGACAGACTGAGGAGATCGTTCCTCCTCACACTATGCGACTCTTCAATTCCACCCAGGGGGGGTAAACGTTAACATTATTCAAAGTTATTGTCTGTTTTTACCTGCATTTTTCTTACTTTTAAATTTAATATTGTTTTTTGTATCAGTATGCTGCTGCTGGATTATGTGAATTTCCCCATGGGATTAATAAAGTATCTATCTATCTATTTATCTCTTACAGACTGTTAACAAACACTGCTAAACCATCAAATTTAAACCAGCATGCCATAAGCATCCAATCAGAAAAGAGAAGAGTGTGGCAGCTACTACAATATTCACTGCTGGGACTTTTAAAATCCTGGACAGAGAAACGCACAGCCACGGTAACGTATTACATAAGAAGACAACAGAATCTGAAATCACCAGTAACTGACAAACCGTTTGAACTATTGACCTGTAATTCGGTACACATATACTACTTGACGTCTACTATCCGCTTTTGCAGTGATGATTGACCTCCAAGGTTATTGGTCTTTTTATTTATATTTTATTTTATTGTAGAAACAACTCTAGGCAGTGGCCAACAGTGTGGCTGTACGGCGCATGCGTACGGGCGCCATTCTCATCCCTACCACCTTTGCCGTCACTTACCCTACCTCTTTATATCTTAAATCATTCTTGAGGCAGATTGAACACTTAGGTGCTAACTTAAGTGAAAAATTAAGGAAAACGTATGAAGTAATTGCAACACAAACACTGACTTAATCAGTTTTAACGCAAAAAGATGCCGACAAAAGAAGAGAAGCAGCGGGCCGCTAGGGTGGAGAAAAGAAGAGCTGCTCAGGAAGCAGCAAGTGCATCAACCTCAGAGCAAATAAATGATAAATGTACAGAGAAAGAGGATGAAAACTGGGAATGCTCAAGTCAAGTGTATTCACTGCACGTTATCATGCAGTGCGTCATTACTGGTGATTTAGTATAGAAGGTTCAAGGTGGTTTTGGTTCTTCTCTAAAGTGGAAGATCAGTAGAGATTTCAAGCTGCTATATTAATCCCGCAAACTTAAAAATCTGTCAGTGACCCTCTTTATCTTTTCGGGAACCCAAAGGAGCCATATGCAGCAGTCACCACTGTGCACAATGTGTGCTAAGCTTGGGCCTTTACAGCACCTGGGTAGCACATATGTGCTAAATCTGCCACATTATCACACTTCCCAGTGGCATAGCTAGGGGGTGAGGAAGGGAGGATCTTTCCCTGGGCGGCACATTTTTATGGGCGGCATTATTGGCCACAAGGCTCAGTACAATTCATGCGTGAGCAGCAGGTTCGGAAAAATATCACTCATGTATGAAAAAAGTCAAATTCTCTGATTTTTAATCACAAATGCTTGAAAAATAATGTTCAGACTGTCCTTCTGCATCAGACACAGCAGTTGAAATTTATTAGGCAATGACAAAAATAAACATAAGCGTTACACCGATAATAATTTCTAGGAAGATAAACAACTAATTTGCAATTTATAATTTCGTTTCTTTATTAATCCGAATGCATTCTTGCTCTGCGCAGAAAACATCCCCACCTATTACTTTGGTTCTGGTTTTCGTAGAGTAATTATATTAAACTAATAATTAGAACACGGCTTATCAGTGCGTCTATACTATATTCTTGTCTAGTTGATGCTTATAAATGTATATAAAAAATTATTGCTGTTTCTTTATATATGAATAAATCTATGCAAAATGTATCTTAATTTTTCTCTATAAGTCATTTTAATTTTCTATTTAAATAGTTTAACATATTCAGATATGTTGGAGGGCGGCAAATTGAAGCCCGCCCCGCCCCGCGTGGCACGAACTCGAGCTACGCCACTGACTCTCCCATGGTGCTCACATCACATTTTAATAGAAGATGAGAGTTTATTCAGAGTTTCTTGTGCTCTGAATTAGAGTGTACAGAAATAAATGGTGGGCTATGATCAGAAAAGTCTAACAGCACAGTTAAAAAAAAAAATAGTAAATGAAACCATGATTCATAAGTCATCAGAAGGTGTTTCAAATTCCTCCACATGCTCTCACAAACATTTTTATTTTTAAAGTGAATCCAGAACAGAAGCTGTATGCTGCCATCCTGCAGTGGAAATACATGTCCAGCAATGAGGAAAACAGCAATAATAAATAATATGGCTGATGTGTTAAATAACGGTGTCTGAGGCAAAGCATGTTTTGTTACCCCCTCCTCCCTATTCTTACTAGCTGATGATGCGCTCAATCCCCACAAAATGAATATTGCAATACAGGCTTAACAATACAACTCTCCCGTGACATAGAGCATCCTCACTAAATAATATATATACTCTCTCTCTCTGTCTCTCTATATTTTTCGGAAAAATTGAAGGTTAACTTTAAAACAATAAAACACACAAAATAAGAATTAAAAACAATACACATTCTGCATTTCTCCTGTATTATTTAATTTATTTATTTTCTTATTTTTTTGAGTTTTGCATTAGTGAAGCTGAATACATTTCACATAAAAAGATAATTGCCTGTGTATCTGTGTAGTCACCCAGTTGCTATGTCTCTGTCATTCCAAACAGGTGGCACATCACAAACATTTGCAGTGTCGGTACTCAAATGTGGCACTTGGTGCCACTTCCCACCTGCCAGGTTGTTCTGCCTGCCTAAGGTAACTCATCGCTGATCGATGATTATAGGAATTGTTGGGTAGAGGGGTCCTTTCTTCGGATTGGCTGGCCCAATGCTGACTCTTGCAGAGGTGAGGGCCAGTGAGCATATGAGTTGCTTTTGACCCCTGGTCAGTGGAGTGAAGCAGAGAGACAACTGCCTGTATGAGCAGACAAAGGGATAAAGCATTTAGGAAATGCATCCATATTGCTAACAATGTGCTGTGCCTGTGACAAGCAATCTCTAAGCTGCTTTTTTTTGGTGCCCCCCTGTCCTGCCCCTTTGGACAGTTTAGCAAGTGTATAGTTTTAATGCTTTTGTGGTTGGTAGAATCACGGTGTGCCTTGATATTTTTTGGGTTTCAAAAAGTGTGCCACCACAGAAAACACTGCTCTACCTGCACCTTTGCTCATGGCATGCTGTAGGTGTTATCTTCTTTAAAAACTGAGATCATGCATTACTTGGTTGGTTATGTTACATTCTTTGCATAAATTAGTAAAGATACTGCAAACTTGAGCATGGGTAACGATAAACAATACATTTTGTGACTGATAGGGGGTGTTATCGCTCCCTTGATCCCTCAGACAATACGTCAGACACCAGGTAAAAGTCCAATAAGTTGACTTTTTATTAATATGCAGTGCACAAAGCACCCTACACTCCACAATACTCATACAAATACACAAATTCACAATTCTCAATAAATCCTCCACTCCCAGACATGTTGCCACCCTGCCACCCAGCTCAGCTCACTCGTCTGGGATCTCCCACAGTCTTTTATATTCTCTGACCCAGAAGTGCTTCCGCACCTTCAGTCCATGTAACTTCCTATTACTTCCGGGTCAGATTAAAAGTCCTCTTCTTCATCCTGGAAGTACGTCATTTACCTTGTCGCTGTGACTAAGACGTACGTCCGGATTATAGGGCACTTAAGAGTCTCTGGGCCTCCCTGCAGTGTCCTCTGTTGGCCCCCAAGGTATCCAGCAGGGCTGTGAAGGAAAACTGTCATTCGGGGCACCTCCATGCTGCAGGGAGAGCTCCACCTGGCGGCCTGGGGTATTGGCCAGGATGATTGGCTGGGCATAGACCACAGTACTTCCCCCACCCAGCGAAAAACCATGGTTTGGAGTGTCCAGCCCTATGAGGGTCGTCTTTCTCCAGGAGGGTCCATAGGTCGGGCCTTGGCAAGGTTAGAGAAACTCTCGTGATAATCTAGGAGGAACATTATAAAAATGAGAACTTTGTCCCTCTGTCCTCCTAGGACAACGTTGCCATATGTGGCCCGGCCTGCACCATTCATATCACAGCCACGGGCCCCCCATTTGTATCCCTCGGCGAGACTGAAAACACTTTGGGAAGTCTGGCTCCGCCCCTTTTCCCGCTAAGGAGGATTCCAGAGCCTCCTCTGATTTTCAAGCACCCTTTTCTCATTTGTCAGGAGACCCCCATTTTATTTTAGCGATCTCCTGTTTAATCTGGGGCTTTTCTACAGTCTGGATATCTCTATGTATCAGAGAGAGATCCTTTACTGTCTGCACCACTTTTGATTTGCTTATAATAGTGGTAGGGGTCTTCAGGAGAGAATCGCCCGAGAGACAGCACCATCCAGCTACTCCGGCTCGATCTACCCTTCCTCCAACCTCTCTGTTAACATTCCACACTGCCTTGTAGGGCTCGCAGTGATTTGGCACCCGCTACTTATTAAACGCAGGCCCGGATCACACTGCGTCCCTCTATGCTGTATGGTACCGGCATTACCTACCTGTATCGCCAAATTATATAAGACGGGAGGTTCATGACCCAACCGCCGCAGGTATTCGTCCACCTTCTTGATGGGCGCTTTGGCCGTCTCTCCCAAGTCCCCTATGATCTTCTTTATCACCGCCAGCATCTGAAAAATACCTTGCACAGGCTCGATTAACTTTTCAAGGTCCCACACGTTCACAATATTATTTAATTCGGCTGGAGGAAGGCTTAAAGAATCACTCGCCTTACCATCCGGCCAGGAGCCAATGAGCACGTCCTTTCCAGGCACATGTTCGGACGGGCTTCGCAAAGCAGCCTGGAATTTGGAGTCCTCTTTGGAGGACCGGGCCACCATCTTTGGCTGACTGCGATCCACCTGTGTTAATTTATCTGCGGATCAATCAGCCATTTCCCAGCCCTCCTTATCTTTTCATGGGGTGAGAGGTGCTTTGCTTACCTCTCCCTTCCCCTTCGGAAAGTCCAAGTCTGTTGGTTCGTCGGCGAAGTCGCGAGCAGTGGGATGCGGACCTTCTCCTTCCCAAAATGTAATGGGTTTGGTCACGTGTCCCTTACCAGCAGCTGACAGCAGAAGTCCCCTTTTGTGCTTGTCGGTATACACAGGAGTGCACCACCGTCATCGGGAACGTCTCCTGCCTCCCACAGAGCCTCCAGATGGTCTTCTTCGAGGTACATGCACAGGACAAAATGAGTTATATTAAATGGATTGTTCATTAAATCCCGGCACATACCTCATGATGATCGTTCTACTCTGGAGGCCCTTCTCGATGCGTGTCGCCACTCCGTAGCTCATCCCTAGTGTCGGCCATGACAAGCTCGGATCTTCCGCTGATGCCATTGTTCTGCTTGCTTCTTTACTTCCCCATGACGGAATTGGTGAAGGTGGGTTCCAGTGATGTTTCTGCGTGTCTGAACACTGTCTTCTCTGGGTTCTATGTCCACAGACAATTTTTAAACAGGTCCTCTGCCAAACCGACACCCAGAATATCCTGCCTACTACACCACTGTGACTGATAGGGGGTGCTATCGCTCCCTTGAACCCTCAGGCAATACGTCAGACACCAGGTAAAAGTCCAATAAGTTGACTTTTTATTAATATACAGTGCACAAAGTACCCTCCACTCCACAATACTCATATAAATACACAAATCCACAATTCTCAATAAATCCTCCACTCCCAGATGTGTTGCCACCCTGCCACCCCGCTCAGCTCGTTCATCTGGGATCTCCCACAGTCTTTTATATTCTCTGACCCTGAAGTGTTTCTGCACCCTCAGTCCATGTGACTTCCTACCACTTCCGGGTCAGTCCTCTGCTTCATCCCGGAAGTATGTCATTTCCCTTGTCACTGTGACTAAGACTTACTTATGGGTTATAGGGCACGTAAGAGTCTCTGGGCCTCAAACCCCTCTCCTACCACTCCCCTGCACCTATGTCAGCATGTAAATCAAGAAAATGAGCACCAGTACTACATACTGACCTGTGGCGTATCGTTATGAACCACATAATATGAAATGTTAAACCTTTATCTAATTTTTAAAGGTAGCATATAAATATTGTACTGTCTATGTATTTCATTCTTTAGGTACACACTTAACTTATTTGTATTATTGTTTCATAATGTTAAAATAAAAATACATGAAAATGTCACCTAAACCAAAGTATTCCCCAAGACATTTGCCTCATTGTCGGCCCGGGATACAACAATATTTTTTAGTATATTAAAAGGCCACATTAATCACAAAAATAAACAGGTTAAGTTTCCTAAGGCCTAATACACACATACATACATACAAACATATATATACGAGTACAGTATATATATATATAGATATATACAAACACATACTACACACAAACCGACTAATAACCATGCAAATAACAAACCTTTTTGCTCTTCTTCCACCTTTAATTCAGTGTCACCTGCTGCCTCCAAATACTGACACATCAAAACAAGGCAGCAAGCTCCTTTTATGCTGGACCCGGAATAGCTTCTGCTGACCTGGTGAGCATGGGAGGCAATTCTGGGGATTTTTGGGAACCAGGGCAGTCTTCCCCCAACAGCACTCCCTTCTGGTACCCAGGGACTCTGACAGGGTTGCACTTCTATACTCCAGTCTCCATGAACCCCTGTGAGCGTCCAAGCTGGGACACCTCCAGTGTAACAGTGCCACCTAACGTATGGTGTATGGAATTGCTCCTGGCCTCTAGCTTGTACTCATCCATCCCTGGCTAGGATGCCCATGTATATAACTATTTAAGATGTTTATTTATTAGTGGAAGGTTAATGTAAATATTCAAAAAGGGCAAATATATATTATATATTATATATAATATATATTAAAATATATTGAAATATCTATATCCTCTAAAACATATTATATAGCATATTACAACAGAAATTTACATTATATTTAATAAAATGTTGTGATATACATGATTTAGAGTATATTATTCCTACTGTACTACTGCAATGATATATACAATTTTGTAAGGGTAGGCAGTTTTGTTTCCAAGGGTTGTTGCTTTAAAATACATTCTTCAAAAAGGGCGCAATCAGTGTCTGAAACTGAATAAGGGGGACCTTAGCAGCTGTAGTCCTGGTGTTCACACAAATGATAACGTGAAGGATGAGATATGAAGGACCTACAGCAGGACTGTCCACTTCTGCATTGACCACTCAAAAGACATCTGAAACTGCAGGGTGAATTGGTCAGTTAATATAATGATAGTTTTCAAAGACTGCCAAGTGTCTAAAGCTGTCACACAGCCCGCCTTCATGTTCTTGCAGGACTTGATGTGTTATTAATTAGCAGCAGCTTCCAAAAAACAAATATGGGACTGACTAGGCAGAAATCTACCGGCACATGGTGTGTAGCCCCTCTTAATGGGACTCCTAATTGACTCCAGTGAGAAATGCAAAAATATGCAAGAAGTTAGTGGCAGAAAGCAGCTGCATCTTAAATACAAATATTTGATAAACACTTTAATGGCTTCTCTGTAGGCTATATGAATTTATTAGCATTTTGCCAAATGAGCTGAATTTAATAGGGCCAATCCCAGGGGATGTCCTTATCCCCATGAAATAAATCTTCTTAATTTGGTAATAAAAATGTTAAATATCTTTAAATAGATTAACTTTCCAGGGTATAATTTTGGAGAACTGGATAAGAACATTGCACGCTACTAAGGTTGTATTCCCATTGTGTAGCTAACTCTCTTGCAGATTGTGGACTTGTCTGGATGCTCTTTTTATTTTCCAAACTGTTGCTTGCTGACCTGTTTTAAGACAGAAGTTCAGAATATCCATCCATCTCAGAGCTAGTGCCATCATTTGCATCAATGACTGTTACTGGCACAGAGAAAGTCTCACACATTCTGGAGGTCTTAGAGTAGAAAGACACCAATCCACCTCTCTGGCAGTCATCAAACTGATGGTTGATTTTTGTGTGGAAAGCAATATGTGCTAATAAAATGATCAATCAAAAATGATTACCAACTTACACTGACTCGGCACTAAACCTAAAAACGTTTGTGTGAGCGACATACTTAAGAAAACCATGTGCAGTTTTGCAAGTGCATAGGTGGGTTTCTGTTAAGTGGCCCAGTGTGATTGTGAGTGTAAGAAGGTCCTGGTTCACTCCTTGCAACCAGTGATGCCAGGGCGGGCTCAAATTCCCAGCAGCTCTGAATTAGATAAAGCAAGTTTGAGGATGTGATGTTCTTTTATTTTGATTTAATATACCAAATTGGTAGGCTTTGCTGCCTCACTACATCAGGGTCCAAATCCCAGCCTGAGGACTGTTAATATGGATGTTTCACATTCTCTCAGTGTACACATAGAATCCTTTTTCCTGGTACTCTAATCTTGCACAACCTAAAGCCATATAGGTCAAGTTCACTGAAGTCTCTTTTCTGGCCCAGTATAGGTGGATGTATAGTGGGCTCTGCAATGGACCAATGGCAAATGCATGATCCCTCCTTGAACTATTCCGAAGCAATGATCGCACTGTTTTGTGTTTTTTGTATCTCACACCCTCATACACCTTTATCGTAAGAGCATCCCTTATCTACGATGGAGTGTTCGATCAGAAGAAAATATGAAGCTGATTTTAAATTAAAAGTTGTTGAAGTGGCGAAAGAAATTGGTAACTGCGTTGCTGCAACATAATTCAATGTGTATGAGAAGCTGGTGCGAGATTAGATGAGGCAAGTGTCATATTTTTGAATGGGCATATAAGTCAGGGTCTGATTTTATGATTGTTTTTTCGGGTTTCAAGACCCAACTTATACACAAGTATATACGGTATGCGTTTAGACGTGCATTCAGAAGGTGGGTGATGTGCTGCTTTGTACAGTATGTCCTTTACTGGTGTCATTAAGGAGATTTGTTGATTCGGGTGTGTTGAGTACTGAAATCTGCATGTCCTCTGGTTGTTTGTTATCAGCTCTCTTAATGGCAGTCCTTTTGATGGGATGATACATTGGTTATTCCAAATGTATATTTTGCAATTTATATTTTCAAAAGCATAGCTGCCAATTCTTTCGGATTCGCATCAACTCCTACATGATCATCATAACAGAGAAAAACCGAAAGCACACATAACACCTGCGACAACATATCGTTCACATTTACCACTCGCCATTGAGGTCTTTGAATGGCAATGTTCAATCTGATGTTACAGAAAGGTTTTTCGCTTGCAGCAGGTTATGTCTGTTTTCTCTCCACACCGAATACACATTTATATGTTTAATAGGGCTTTATTAGTAAACTTTTCGACTGTTCATCTTAATCAGAAGCTTGCTGTCTATCAGACCAGGTTAACAAGAGCACCTCTGCTCTTTGCAGTTTGAAATTACCGCCTCTACTTTGAGCCTCACCTTCATGAGGCATTGGATTGGTTTAGAGATGTGACAGTCAGTGAGCCGCCTAATTTCTCCAACCCACTCTTACTCAAAATTCACTCGTGGTTGTCTCCAGATGTGTATATTATACATCTGGCTGCAGCAAGACTACATGTTTACTATCAAAGCATAATAAACTACTAAAATATAGTATAGTATTTCAAGGGTGCAATCGTTCACACAGGCCTGCTGAGACAAAGCTATGGGAATTGCTGTAGAGAAGTGTACAAGACACCTGTGGGCTCACATATTGGTCTGCTTGTTCTCTACTTCAGAAACTGTCAATTGATAAGATATTGAGATGATATCTTTAACTCCTGAGCAGTCCCATCACACTAGACTACCTGCCCTTAAAAGGGGCTTTGAAACAAACACAGATCATCTAAAGACCCCGGGTGAAAGAAGGCTCATTACATTCAAAGTGTGCTATGAACACCCTCTTCAAAACCAGCATTAAACTGGATTTCCCCTCCTAAAATCCCAACAATTTCTCTGTTTGCTTTTACATTATACTTACAAGTAATAGTTACTTTCAAGACTTTCATTCATTGCCCCCACATCTCTCACCATTATGCTTGGAAAAGGGAAACAGATGACCTTGGCTTCCCCACTAGGCTCACTTTTACACAACGGCTGAAATTCTAACCCAGTCTCCTCTCCCGGGGCTGTGAGGCTGTAGTGCTAACCACTGTGTCACCTTAAATCACATTCAATTAAGAAGGGAATAATAAGGCAGTGTAAACATTATCGTTTGACTCCTTGGTTATTTTTAATTCTGTGCATTGTGTCTTTATGCACTCAATAAAGAAGACCATTCTCTTTAACGCATCCAGTGAAAGTACATCTGGCAAAGCATACTGAGTCAGCGGTGCAATGGGAATACAAAGCAGGCATTATTATTCAGCATACCAAGCCAGAAGCTTCAACAATTTTTAGTGTAATAACATGCAAATGTTTCCTCAGACTCACAAAATTCCTGGAGAATAAAAAAAGTCTATTGTATATAATGAAAGCTGCACTGAGTACAAATGCATTGCAAACCTGTTGTCTTTGTTAAGAAAACTCATATCCGCTAATTACACCAAGCTACCCCATGAATAACTGGCTTGAACTTGAATGTAAGGCATGCCCTTGATATGGAAGGCTTTCATTTCATAATTGTTATTTGCACAGTGAACAACATACAGCTTTGTGTGTTAACAAAAAATGCAATGTGCACCTTCGGCGTGGGATGCATCGTTCAGCGTTCCCACGCGCTGTATTTGTCAAAGCCTCACAGCCGACTGTTAGCAGCCAGAAACACTTGTTAGGCAGCATGCTACACTTGCATTTTCCACAAAGGATCAGCAGGACCTGTTAAGTGAGAAGTCAAACTCCTCCCGTTAGGAGCACACGTCTGCATATTCTTTGGATTTCATGTGCCAAAATAAGCCATTAGTCTTATTGTGAAATCTCTAAAATACCTGAGTTATCAGAGGCTCCAGTAGTTTTTCCACAGTAACAGTCCTGATTTGAAGGTCCTTGGGGTCAATTAACAGCTCAGTTGTTTGAAGTGTTGACATCTTCCCTAGAAAAAAAAACAAATAAATAAAGAAGTAACATTTAGCAGGTATCACCATACACTAATATATAAGAATAATCCCATATATCACTTATAGTATGCAGTGTGGCTAAGATGATGAGATTTATAAAGATAATGACACATTGTGATAAATTCGTTCATTTGTTCATTTCAAACATTATCTTCAATATATGCAAGATGCATATTTTTTGCTTATTAAGCCCCTCAGCAGTTTAAATTGCTGCTTGCAAGTACTTGGAAGGCGTTGAAACGGATCTGTCAAGGTAGGACAGTTGGGTGAAAGCGTTTGTTATCCACTTCTTCTCTCTTTACTGCACCAGAAATCAATTCCCATTTGGACCACACTTACTTAGTGTTATGAACCCCATGACAGAGAAAACCTTTTGAGACGGAGATACGCAAGAACTCAAGATGTCCATATTGTTGCTGCTGATTTCTTAGTCATCTCTTAGTCATCTTTCAGTACAATTTTTTTAACATTTTATTGGATTTATTAAAATCAAACAACATTCCATACAAGCCATTCAAATTTTACAAAACTAGGTTAAAATCAAGTCAACCCCCCCATTTCTCAGTACAATTTGTTGATCACTTGACATTTATCTTGTTTTCTGATACAACTGAACAAGTTTCTGACACTTACTAACCCTTTATGTTATTTCTTTAAAATGAATGCTATATTTTATCATGGAAAACATATGAAACCACTTTATCCTAAATGACTATGCAACCCTTTAAGTTTAATTTTTCTTCTACACTACATTGTGTAACATGTAAAACAGCACATTATTGAATGGAAAATTATTTTAATATCTAAAAAAAACACCACTGCAATGAAATGCACTAAGATAGATAGATAGATAGATAGATAGATAGATAGATAGATAGATAGATAGATAGATAGATAGATAGATAGATAGATAGATAGATAAGGCACTGTATAATAGATAGATAGAGCACTATCTGATAGATAGATAGATAGATAGATAGATAGATAGATAGATAGATAGATAGATAGATAGATAGATAGATAGATAGATAGATAGATAGATAGCGACACGGTGGCGCAGTGGGTAGTGCTGCTGCCTTGCAGTTAGGAGACCTGGGTTTGCATCCCGTGTTCTCCTCGTGTCTACGTGGGTTTCATCCTGGTGCTCCGGTTGCCTCATACAACCAAAGACATGCAGGTTAGGTGCATTGCTGATTCTAAATTGTCCCTAGTATGTGCTTGGTGTGTGTGTGTGTGCGCCCTGCAGTGGACTGGTGCCCTGCCAGGGTTTGTTTCTTGCCTGTGTTGGCTGGGATTGGCTCCAGCAGACCCCCGTGACCCTGTAGTCAGGATATAGCAGGTTGGATAATGGATGGATGGATACATACATACATAAATGTCCAGTCATTATCTGGGCGCAGATCACGTTTTCTGTGTATTTCCACAGGCTTTGTCTCAGAGTGTCCCAGCTTTTTAACAAAGACCTGTGCAATACATTCATTGGTGACTTATCACTAGCTTTTTTTAGTGAGTTTGTGCACTGCAATGACATGGTGACACTTCCAGTGTTTCTGCCTTGTACCCAGTACACTCAGAATGATCTTCACCCTGACCTGGAATAATCTGATAAGATAATGGATGAATGGATTTACAGAATGTACCTTGGAGAAACCCCATAAGTGTATGAAAAACAAATTGTATGATGCAACTGAAATTGCTCTGTGTAGTTTAATGTTAAAATTAAGTGATACAGTATGTCTCTATATTTTTAGATTAACCTCTCTTATTGTTGCTTTTTTAGCCTTTCATATAGACATCATTTATTAAATGGGGTACCCACTCTTTACGATATTTTGTTTACTTATTCATACAGAATTACATAATATCTATTACATTAGAATAGAACAGATAAACTTTACTGCACGTTTCGTGGTTATAGGATCAAGTAACCAAGGGGCACAACTGTAGCTCAAAAGATTTTAAAAGAGCATCAGCAGCAACTGGGAATTGCGCCCTTCAGAAACATTTTGTTTTGGTCCTCTAGTGGATAAAGTATTAGGCTACTGATCACAAAAGCCACAAGATTAGACCTGTGCATTAACACACTTTGAACACACAACGGGAGGTCTAAAATCTGAAAGTACACCTTACTGGAAGGATTTAGGAGTCATAGTGGACTCTAACCTATCAACTTCCAGACAGTGTTCAGAATATCAGGTTATATAGCACCTTGGTGTGTGGAGTACAAGTCACAGGAGGTTCTGCTCCACCTTTATAACACACTGGTGAGGTCTCATCTGGATGATGGCCGATTCTAGGGCTACAAGGGATGAGTTATGAGGAAAGATTATAAGAGCTGAGCCTTTTCAGCTTAAACAAAAGAAGAGGAGATGTGATTGAAGTGTTTAAAACTATGAAGGGAATTAGTACAGTGGATGAAGACTGTTAATTTAACATGAGTTCACCAAGAACACAGGGACACAGTTGGAAACATATTAAGGGCAAATTTCACACAAAAATTGGGAAGTGTTTCTATACACAGAGAACCACAGACATTTGGAATAAGTGACCAAGTATTGTGGTAGACAGTAGGATTTTAGGGACTTCAAAAGTAGACTTTTTTGTTTTTTAGAAGAATTAAGTGAATAGGACTGGTGAACTTTGTTGGGCTGAATGGCCTATTCTTGTCTAGATTGTTCTAATGTTAGTAATGTGGCCTGCCAGTGCTTACATTAGAAAATAAATCTTAAAGATAACAGATAAATTAATAAGACAGAGTAATAAACAGAAAGAAACAGTGGCAGATCTGAAAGGCACTTTATAATGTTGATAAATTTTAAAGGCCTGATTTAAAAGAATAAGAACCTCATAGAACATCCATAACGAGACCTGAAGATGGCAGCTTACAGGCGTTTCCCATCCAGTCTAACAGAGAGGATCTGCCAGCAAGATCAGGATAAACTGCCCAAATCCACGTGTACAGAGCTTACAGAGACTTACCCAAGAATACTTGAAGCTGTAACTGCTGCCAAAGGGGCTTCAGCAAAATATTAACGGTCTGGATCTGTCTACGAGTGAGAAGTTTCAGGTTTTGATTATTAATAAATTTGCAAACTGTTCTGAAGGTATGTTTTCATTGTTATAGTAATTTGTTATTGAGTGTAGATTGAATGGCAAAAATTGCAAATTTATCAGTTTAAAATTACATTTATAACACAAAGTGTACAGAAAGTGAAGGGGTCTAAAAACTTTCAGAATGCAGAATGAATATGAAGAAATATTTAGCCTCATTGCTGAACCCTGTCTTTATGAACTTGAACATACCAATGGGAGAAAGATGCGTACTTATGAGTGAAATGATCCACACAAACTGAATTTGCACAAATCTATGGGGGGCTAAAGTCTACTCTTTAGTATCAGACACAAGACAGGAAGCCATCTTTGATGTGACAGCAGGCCATCACAGGGCCCACAGAGAGCCAGTTTAGTGTTACCAGTGAATCTACTATCCATATCTTTGGAGAAAAGCCATCACAGAAATAGCAGAACATGCAAACTTCACACAAATGACAATCAGGCACAGTTTAACATTATAAATTATAAGACAATAAACTGTGAAAACCCCCAGGGAGGCTGCAATGTCCTTTATGGCCTTTATTGACTTCTAAGTAAAACTTGCTCACACAATGGGGTCTTCATTTTTATTGCTTCATGAACAAGACAGACAGTAGAGTGATTTAAAAAATATTTTATTATTTTCTAAATATTATCTGCAGAGATTTAAGAGCAAGTCATTGATGGCATACACTCCCAGAGTTACACTCTCTGAGCTATGTTTATAATTTGCAGCCAGATCTGAGCTAGTTTATAAATAGGTGGCCTGGCACCATAGCAAGATGTCACTTCTCTTTACCCTGGACTCTATTTTTAGTTTGTATGACTAACGCAAAAAAAAAAAAAGCAAGACCCAAACATAAACCATTGGCAGTTACGCAGTGAAGGGCGGCAGCGCCTCTACAATCCATGCATTGTTTACAGATGAATCTGAAGTATGGCACATTTTTATTGTTGGTAGGTCACATTTGTGCTTTCCTCAGCTGTATGCCATATTTTGTTTTTAGCTCTAACTTTGCAAGCAAACCTGATGCAAGTCTTCAACTACTGGCACATCATTTAGTATCCCACGATAGTTCCAATTACCTATATTTTGACTGTTATTTACATGTCGACCATTTTGCTACACAAGACCTTACTGTCTGAAGAGACTTTGAAAGGCTGACAACCCTTTTTTAGTGTTTAAAGTGGGTAGAGCTGAGCCTCTAGTTCAGGGGTCTGGAGAGCTACTGTGGTTGCAGGTTTTCATTCTAACCCTTTTCTTAATTAGTGAACAGATTTTTCTGCTAATTAACTCTTTGCCTTAATTTTAATTGATGCATGACTTAAGACTCAAACCCCTTAATTATTCCTTTTTTCCTTAATTAGCAACCAAACAATATTAAGACACAAAATGAACAACCTACATCCATCACACAATAACTGAGAGTAAAGAAAGGAGAAGGCCTCAGTAATGTTCATCTGCTCAGGTCCACAATACATTTTGACAACCAGCATTCTTAAAAAAGAAAATCAACAGTTTTGGAAATGTCTGCCATGGCAGAATGAGTGCCATGGAATTAAATAACGGGTTTAATTAGCAACGAGAGTTGGCATCAAATTAAGAACCTGAATGAAGTGAAGTTGGTTGGAGGCCACAGTATAGGGCTCGTTTATACCTCACGCTCAGAACGCGTACGCGCATGCATCATGGCCACCACGCGTTTCCAGCGTTCATTTGACACGTCTTCTGAGCAGGTCCTCAGAAATTAACGTGATGCGTGCACAAGTTTGCAGTACCAGCAAAAAGTCAAGGTGCGCAGTGTGATAAAAATCAGAATGTGACGTCAGAGTCTCTGTTTACTATCTACATGTGACAGAAAGTCACTGTGCGGATCCTATGGGATTGATGGTGAAACAAAATGCAGCCATATAAATGCATTTGTGGTGCTTTTATATTTAAGCGTCGCATATTCCCCATTGTAATGACACATTACATTTTACATTACATTACAAATACATTTTAAAAGTATCACATACCATCATTGTGCCGTCTTTTTTTCTGCAACTTCACAACAGCAACATAATGTACAGTCACAGAGAAAAAAATTGAGGCCATGGTGAAAAGGTGTATTTTGTGATTAAAGTGGAAATGTCAGCTTTAATCTCGAAATGTCCACTTTAACCTCGTAGTTTACTTTATCATTAAAGCAGACCGTCGTAAACGTCATCCCAGTTTTTAATCACTATGAGCTTCTGGAACTTCCTCCAGACCTGGCAGCAGCAGCAAGCAGCAATAGATCACCACACAGAACACATTAAAGGTATGATATTCCAACTCTCTGCACATTTAGAATCCTTAGATTTATACTTGATATCACTTTCATGACGAAATGCATTAAAGTATGTCTGTTACATTTTACAGATAAATCATTAATTTCGTTTAAATAATGAATGTTGTTAATAATTACACACATGGGGGTGACACGGTGGCAGAGCGGTAGCACTGCTGTCTTGCAGGGAGTCAGGTCGCTGATATTCCCTGCCTGGAGTTTACATGTTTTCCTGCTGGGTTTCCTCAGTGGGCTCCGGTTTGCTTCCAAAGATATGCAGATTTGGTGACACTAAAATGACTCCAGTGTATGTGAGTGCTTGTATTCACCTTGCGATAAGCTGAGGCCCCGTCTAGGGATAGTTTCTGTCTCATGCCCAATGCTAGCTGTAATGGGCACATCCCTGGATTGATAGAATTAATCATTAAACATCCTTTTCAGAGATACTGCGACAAAGTCTCATTGGAATTTAATGGGTGTTTCAGGCAATTCACAACACAGTGAAGGCGAACCAGTTCTCACCGTAATAATATCTCGCACTGACACGTGGTGGATTCTTCCAGATTTACGTAAAGTACGCACACAAGTATTAGCAGTAGAACGCTTGCATAGCAAGAGTGTCCGCTGCAGCATGCGTCGCGTGAAGTATAAACCCGGCCTTAGTTGGTCATCTGTTGGCTCACTTCATCAAATTTATGTTTAGGTGCCATTTAAGGAAAAAAAGAATCAATTCAGCAGTCAGTCTCAAGAAAACTCAATTAAAATAAAGGGAAATAGTTAATTAGCAGCAAAAACCGGTAACTAATTAAGAAAAGATTTAGAATGAAAATTTACAGTCACGGTAGCTCTCCAGGACTAGAGTTGGAGACCCTTGCTCTAGCCCTTCTTTTTTTACCAGGAATAGGATAGAATTATATCTTTAGCTCTTTTATTTATCAGCCCCTCCTATTTGAGTTTGTTGCTATGCAACAATTATTGCATACAGTCACGTGATGGGAATAAGAGATATAGTAATTAATAATTATTTACATTTATACAGCGCTTTTCAAAGAAAGTGGGGAGCCATTTCAACCACCATCAATGTACGCCTGGATGATGCGGCAGCAGCCATTTTGTGCCAGCAAGTTCACCACACATTAGCTATTAGGTGCTAAAGGGGTGACAGAAATAGCCAATTAGGAACAGGGAATGATTAGTGGGCCAGAATGACTAGGCCATGATGGGTATAGAGATACAACCTACTCTTTACAGAGGATGCCCAGGGATCTTTAATGACCACAGAGTCAGAGTCAGTACCTCACTTTTATGTTTCATCCAAAGGATGGCATAATTTTTCAGCACAGTGTCCCCATCATTGCACTGAGGTATTTGGGGTCCATACACAGACCACAGAGTAAGCGCCCCCTGTTGGTCTCTCCAACAACTTTTCCAGCAGCAACCCAAGCTTTTCCTAGACAGTCTCCTATCCAATTACTGGCTGGGTCAGTATAGGCTAAGCTACAGGTGGATTACCTATTTTGAAGTGCAGGTAGTATGGCTGCTTGCCATAGGAACGAGGAGCTTGGATTGTCAGACATTTCAGATATGGCTGCAATTATTACTGCCCTAGAATTGGTCATGGAGAAATGCCCAGATCACCTACTTGTATGCTCTAATTCATTATCTGTTTTATATATATATATAAAATGATACGGTCTGTGCATCTGTCATGCAATTACTAGCAAACTAATGGACTTGGAATTGATCAAAAGTTTATGACCTGATAGTGTGGCGCAGTGATAGCACTGCTGGACCAGTGTTCGCGACCCAGGTCATCCCTGTGTGGAGCTTGCATGGTCTCCCTGTGTCTGTGGGGGGTCTCCTCTGGGTGCTCCGGTTTCCACCCAAAGTCCAAAAACATGCAGGTTAGGTGATTTGGAGATTCTAAATGTCCCTAAAATGTTGTTGGTGTGTCTGTTCACCCTGTGGTGGATTAGCACCCTGACCAGAGTCTGTTCCTGCTGTGCATCTAGCAAATTAGCAAGTCAGAGGCAGTGGGTGTTTTTACTCTCGTGAAGTCAGTCTGATAATGTGACATGGCCAGCAACATACTCTAACTAGTCTATGACTTGCTTTGAAAAAATCAAACAGGTAAGATTTTGTCTTTGGTTTTGTGTATGCACAAGAGCTGACAACCAATGAATGGAAGTACAACAGATAGAATGTAGTGATGAAGAATAAGGAACATGCATGGTTTGAACCTTGCAAACAGAAGAGCAGCTTGTCTTTGTGATGTCTCAAGATTTACATACTAAACCAGAATGAAAAAAATCGGAGTGGTCTCCCCTAGACTTTCTCGTATACTCAGATATGGGGATGGATATTTGAAGAGTAAACCGCAAGACAATGATTATATTTTTATATTATGTACATTAAAGAACCATCAACAACAAATCAAATTAAATAAATAATATATTGAACAATTATTATAGAAGTAAAGTTGAAGAAATTTAAAGTACCCCATCCGGTTAGCTGAAATAGCCCAAAAGTTGATAGAAATCTACATTTTCTACCTAATACTTGTATGCAAAATTTAGTTGACCTAAGTGGAAGCGTACTTAAGTTATCGTGTTTATACACACAAACACACAGACAGGCAGACATATTTCCAAAAATGGTATTTTCGGACTCAGGGAGGCCTAAAATGTTGAGACTCATCAAAGTCTTGACATCAAATCTTTGGACGATTACAATACTTTCCCCTATACTTCGTATATGAGAAAGTAAAAAGGGCCTAGACTGCAGCTGAATTTGTCGTACCTGTTAACCCTGCGTACAACACCAACGCAGTCAGCAAACACTCTAACAGATTTCTGAAGAAGGGCCCAAAACAACTGTTGTTGGAATGTTGGCATTCAGTCAATAAAATAGAACTTTTAGTTAATAATCTTTAACAATCTATTATAAGTATATATATTATATATACAAATATATACACACATACATATACAGGCTGTCCCCAGGTTATGTATGAGATAGGGACTGTAGGTTTGTACTTAAGTTGAATTTGTAGGAAAGTCAGAACAGGTACATTATTTTAACAAATGCTATTATTGACCGACTGTAACCAAGTGCTCTGCCAATGAATGATGTAGTTTCACCCCTCTCTGACCTTTTTATTATTTTTACCTTATTTTCAATGGTGATGGTTTTTCTCTTCTTTAGTGTAGCACCAGCACTTGCATCAGATTTGTGTTTCAGAGACATTCTTGAAGGGTTAAGACAAAAGGTTAAGATGAGCTCTTCTACACAGCACTGTACAC